>NW_028253631.1:0-93048 GCF_964263255.1 Lissotriton vulgaris | reverse complement strand
ATGTAAGGCGGGCTGCACATACTGTACATGGTCAATTCTGACTGTGACACCATATAGGATCACATACTTGAATTGGAATTAGGGGCGTGGCTTGGACGCCGATCGGGATGGCGGCGTGAGCTCGCAGCTCCGCGCGGAATCCCGCTAATTCTCCTGTTTTCGGGACCCTAGGCGACCCGAAGACGACGTTCCTGCCCTCTGAAGTGTAAGGGGACAGCTGGGCATCATCGGAGAGTCGCTGGGGGACTGCTGGCCCCGAGAAGATCGAGAGAAGAGGTGGCCGAGGTGTTGCCGAGGGTGCGAAGAAAATGGCGGCGAGGAGGTCGGACGGCCCCGAACTTCAGCCCTGAGCCAAGTTGTCGCCGAGTGGCAAGAGAGCCTGCACTCGGCTGCCCGAGGCACTAGGATCGGCGGTGCTGTGTCCTGAGACCAGGGGACGCTGACCTGATTCACCCAGGAGCTGGGGACCTTCGTTGGCCACCGCCCTAAGACTCATCCTTCCCCCCTCAGGCTTCGGAGGGGGGTGACGGAACGGAGCCCGTCTACCTGGCCATTGCTCCTGAGAGCGTCGGTGGGGACATTGCACTGCCCGGTGCCCGGAGACTGGCACGGAAACACGGGCGTCGACGCAAAACGGGCGACTGGACCGTGACACAGCACCCTGGCATGGCGGCGATCGGAGGGCCGATGCCCGGGAGTCGCGAGGGGGACTCGGCGACATCAACTCGGCTGAGCGAGAGTCCCTCCCGGGAGCTTGACCAAGAACAGCGGCTGAACCGGCGTTTGGATGCCATACTTGATGCGATCACCTCCACCAAGGAAGCATTGCACAATGACATTGCCCAAGTGGCCACGGGCCTGGGGCTGCTACGCGCGGATCATGCGAAGCTGGCGGACAGGGTCAAGGACCATGACCAACTGTTGCTGGACCTGAAGCCATCGGTGGTGACCGCGGAGCACAGGATCACAGACATTTTGGCCCGATTGGACTCACTGGAGCGGAAGGCGGAGGATGCCGAAGGCCGCAATAGACGGAACAACGTGCGGGTCGTAGGCCTGCCGGAACGGATTGAGGGGGAGGATGCGGTGGCCTATGTGGAGAACTGGTTCCGCACTGTGGTAGCGCCGGAGGGGCTTACTCCTTTTTTCACCCTGGAGCGAGCTCACCGGGTGCCTGCTCGCCCGCCGGGGCTTGGCCGCCCCCCCCGACCGATGGTGGTGCGGCTCCTCCACTACAAGGACCGGGATCTCCTCATCCAGCGGGCCAGGATGTCGGGCCCGTATGAGGTGGAGAACAGTAAGGTTACGATCTTCCCGGATTACACTCAAGCGGTCCAGAAGAACAGGGCATCGTTCCTCGCGGTGAAGAAGGAGCTCAGGGAGGAAGGCATCCAGTACTCCTTGCTCTACCCGGCTAAGCTGCGGATCATCATGGATGGCTCTACGCACTTTTTTCAGACTCCGGACGAAGTTCGGCAATGGCTGGAGTCATATAGAGCGGGGACGGACAGATCGCATAAAAGTAGGCGAGACCAACCCAAGCAGCCCCGGGTGAGGCAGTCACAACGCATCAGATCCCGCAACAGGCGCCAGCGGGAGAAACGGGAGGCTCAAATGGAGGCGGAGAAGAGGGATGCGCTCGCAGCGACGGCGGCCATTACAGGGTCGCAACAGAACAGTGAACGGGCAGAAACGGATTCGGGAGGGGAAGGCAGCAGGACGGGAGAGGAACTTTCAGAGGCGGAAAGCTCGAAGGGGCCGATAGTGACCCCACAGACATCGGATGGTATTTTCTGCGGCTGAGATAGACTGGGGACTAGATCGAGACTTCATGGTAGGGTGGTATCCTGTTGATGGAGGGCAGGTTGCTGGGAGGGGGAGCTGTGTGCTTCAGAGGGGATGAAGGCGCGGGGCGCGGGCTCCGCTAGCTGGGGTCGGCGGTGACTCACCCCCCTTGGGCCCTTAAGGCCGACTGTGGTGGAGACCACAGGGTAAGAGTGTGCGACGTTGGTTCTAGGTTTGGATGGGGGCGGCCATTGGGTTCGTGTGCTCTGTCCTGGGGAGTGGGGTTTGGGAAGTGTTTCAGTTTTGGGAATGTTCGGGGGGGGCAACTGCATTGGGGGGGCTATGATCCTTCGTTATTTGAATCGGACTGTACGAAGTTGGAATGGGGACATTACCTAATTTGAAATGCCTGACGTGGAATGTCCGGGGGCTGCGGACTATGGTGAAACGTCACAAAGTACATGCATATCTAGTACGCAGGGGGGTTCAGATTGCTATGCTCCAGGAGACTCATCTCACCAAAAAAGAGTGCGCTGCCTTGCAGAAAAGATGGCGGGGCCAGGTGTTTGGCACCACTTACTCAGCGTATGCCAGGGGGGTGTTGATCTGGGTGAGGGCGGGGATACCCTTTCAAGTGCTGAACCAAGTAGTGGATCCGGATGGCCGGTTTGTGGCGGTGGAGGGGAGGTTGTATGGACGGGATGTGGTTTTCTGCTGTGTCTATGCACCGAACACTGACCAAGCTCGATACTTTGATAGCCTCTCGGGGTCCTTGGCCTCTTTCCTGGCGGGGCCGATAGTGTTAGGGGGGGACTTCAATTCGATCACGGATGTAGCTCTGGACAGGTCCCATCCCCCCCTAGTGGACTCCCCGGTGCGCAGGCTGGCCGCGCACAGGAAGGACTGGCAGGAACGATGGGGGTTGCTGGATGTCTGGAGGGAGCGGCACAGGGGAGCCAGGGATTGTTCCTTTTATTCTGCTCTCCATGATCTGCATGTCAGGATTGATTCGGTGCTCTGCGGTGGATCCCTAGCCCCATTGATTTCCCATGCGGAGTACCTGGCTAGGACTATCTCCGATCATAACCCCCTATTGGTGCACATTCAGTGGCAGAGAGAGCGCTCAGTGATACCAACATGGCGGCTTCGGCCGGAGACGCTTGAGGACTCTGTGTTCAGCGACGCGGTTCGGCAAGGCATTGATAGTTATTTCGGAGTGAATGAGGGTACGGCTGCGAGTAGGTCCACTGAATGGGATGCAATGAAAGTGGTGGTGAGAGGGGTGTGTTTGGGTAGGTTCTCGAATGCTCGCACGACTGTGTTGAACGACCTAATGAAAGCGGAAGAAACTTTGAGGGACTTGGAGCGCCGCAGGCCGGCTAGGCCAGATTTACAGGTCCAGTTGTTGGAAGCGAAGGAAGTGGTTGCCACCGAGACGGAACGTTTAAGGTGCTATGACTACAGGCAGTATATCATCAGGGCACATGCAGAAAGAGACAAGGTGGGTACCCTCTTGGCCAGACTAGCTAACCCGGAACTTAGGGGCTGCCCGATCCTCAGCATTAATAATGCGCAGGGAGAAATGGTGTACTCCCAGGCTGCGGTATTGGAACGTTTTAGGGGGTATTATGAGGAATTATACCAGAGTCAGCTGGGAGTGGGGGTTCAGGACATCGCGGAATACCTGGGGGAGAGGCAGCTTCCGGTCCTGGATGAGGAAGACGCGAAGGAGCTGGGTAGCCCGATCACGCTCACGGAAATACGGGTGGCCATCAAACATATGGCCCGCAACAAGACGCCCGGGGTGGACGGACTGCCGATTGAATTTTATCAACAATATGTGGACAGCTTGGCTCCCAGGCTGCTGGTGGTATATACGGAAGCTTTCGAGACGGGGGCATTGCCTGGGTCCATGCGGGAGGCCTTAATTGTACCGCTCCTAAAGCCTGGCCGGGATGCCGCGGATGTGAGGTCTTATCGCCCGCTATCCATGCTGACGGTGGATTATAAGATCCTGAGCCGAATCCTTGCCACCAGGCTGGCCCCACATATGACGGGCCTGGTACACAAGGACCAGGCCGGGTTTATACCCACGAGGAGCACGGCGCTGAATATCCGCCGCCTGGTGGGAATAATGGACGCCATCTTGGACGGGGAGGGAGCTCCGGCGGTCCTGTCTGTGGACATCGAGAAGGCCTTTGATAGTTTGGAATGGTCTTTCCTGGATGGAGTGTTAGAGAGGTTTGGCATGGGCGAGGGGTTCCGAAGGTGGACGAGGGTCCTATATACCTCGGCAACGGCGAGAGTGCGTTTGGGCGGCCTGGTGTCTGCGGCATACCCGGTGGGCAGGGGCACACGACAGGGATGCTCTCTCTCCCCCCTATTGTTTGCTCTGGCGATGGAACCCTTGGCGGTCCATGCGAGATCAGGTGACCGGTACGCGGGGATAGTCAGCGGCGGGCAGTGGCATTATATATCGCTATATGCGGATGACTTGCTCCTGTACCTGGCTGACACCTCGGGGGCGTTGGTCGGGGCGATGGATTTGTTGTCTGAGTTCGGCCGGCTGTCGGGCCTTAAGGTCAATTGGACGAAGACTTGTGTGTTCCCGCTGCGAGCGGGATCGCCAGTCCCTGGCAGCGATTTGGGTGTGGTATGGGAGCCCTCTTGTATCACCTATTTGGGTGTTCGCATCTACCACGCGACTGCGGACCTATTGGAGGGCAACATTGGTCGCTGTGTCCGGGCACTGCGGGGCAGCTTGTCTTTCTGGTCAATCCTCCCGCTGACGGTTCTGGGCAGGATTGCACTGTTGAAAATGGTGGCGCTCCCCCGCTTCCTCTATTATTTCCGAACGCTGCCTGTCTGGATTCCCCAGGGGGTATTTAGAGAACTGCGGTCAATGATAATTGGCTTCCTATGGGGGCATGGCCGCCGTAGAGTGGCCCTGAGCACGCTACTTCGCCCCAAGCAAGAGGGGGGCATGGCTGTGCCCGACCTCGAGCTGTATTATCTTGCGGCGCAGTTACAGGTCCTTACACAGAACATAGCTAGGGTGTTTCGGGGTCCAGAAGAGGACCGGGATCGGGGGATACAACGCCACGTGCTGTCTTACATCATTATGCAACAGAGGCTCGAGTTACGGGCCCTCACCATGGAAGAGCGGACGCTCCGGCTGTGCTGGCAGAGGAGCCTTCGGAGAGCGAGGGCATCGCGGCCTTATGCACCGGAGATCCCGATCGGGATGCTGACGGCTTTGCCGCACGGGGGAGATTGGTCCCCGTTGCTGGATTGGGAAGAGGCGGGACTGCAGGTAGTGGGCGACTTGTACATAGACGGGGCTTTGGCGCCGTTCGAAGTGCTCCGGGACCAGTTCGGGCTGCCTGATGGGGGATTCCTCCTACACGCGGCAGTGGTGGCTGCCATACAGAGGCACTGGAAAGGGGGGCTCATGGAACCCAAGACGACTATGGCGTGCCAATATGTGGTGATGGCGGCTGGTACGTTCAAAGCTGTGACGTGCCTCCATAATAGGATGCTGAATGAGGGACTGGAACCACTCCAAGGGCTCAAGGCTAAATGGGAGGTGAGCGTAGGCCGACCCATACCGGATACGGCATGGGGCCACATCCTGCGGCGCACGTGGAAGGGCACTAGAAATGCGCGCTTCCAGCAGGTACATTTCTACGTGCTTCACAGGGCTTATTTAACTCCTGAGAAATTACAGCGGTACTTTCAGGTGCCGGATGCCCGATGCCCACGGTGTTCGTCTCTGGGAGCGGACATGGACCATTTGTTTTGGGGGTGCTCACACCTGGGGACCTATTGGGCGGAGGTAGGGGAACTCCTGAATGAAGTGACTGACAGGGAGGTGGAATTCGACATGGCGGCGTGCCTGCTGCTCTGGTTCCCACACACTAAACATACCAAGGTGACAAGCAAATTCATAGACCTGGGTCTGATATTGGCGCAGAGGGAAATATCATGGCATTGGAAGTCCAGGGGGGGCCCTTCACTGCGTAGATGGAAGAATGAGCTGCTGCGGTGGTCTGACTGCGAGAGTGTGCTCCGGATGAAGCAAGCTGTAAAGTTGGGGAATGAGAAGGCATTGGATGCGGCGCGTGCATGGGAGTTAGTGGTACAGGCTTTGCGTGATTCTTTGGTAGAGGATGAGGATGGTGAGGACTAAGCCGATGGACACCGCGGGGCGAACACAGAAGTATGGTACCACGCACTGTAGTGGATCCATCCAATTCGACAGGACGAGGCACACACCTTAGCAGTTGCCAGGGGAGGGGGGGCTTTGGGGGGGCTGGTTGACGGGAGTTTGGGGTGGGCCGGAAGCCATTAGATGGTTGCTCGTTAGGGCACCTTGGATCTACTAGGACGGTGGGTACTGTGTGGAGTGTGGAATGGTTGGGTAGAGCGGCCAGGTGTGACAACCCATAGCGCCTAGGGCAGGTCCCGACAAGGGCGGTACCACTGATTATCACTGGGTTGGCTGACGGGAGTGATGTTGTGGGTGGGGGGGTAAAAGCAGATACGCAAAACGACATTTCAACCATGGTCCCTATGGGACGTGCACCGTGATGTTTTCCTATTGAACGAAGTAATATGCCGCCCGGCCTCCGGGATGCGGGCTGAATTACTGTGTACGACTGGGATTTCTTATTGGACGGGGGGATATCACGAGTGAACTGGCTGATTAATTGTATCCTGTGGTTTATAATTCTGCAATAAAAATATATTTAAAAAAAAAAAATACTTGAATTGGAATTCTTGAATTTTTCTTCTGGGAATGAGTGTGGTTAGGTTGAGTGATATATGTTCAGTAGCGGCATGTGGGTGACCATGTTAGGTCGGACAATGAAGCGGTATTTTGTTTTGTATTTAATCTGTTAAGTACTTCAGGGCTGACATTTCTATGTATTTATAGGTCCCCTGGGAAGTGAAAGCTTTATATCTAGAAAGGTCCTGAGGAAGGTGGTCCCAACATCTTTTACCCACCGAAACGCGTGTCGAACTAGTGCCGAGTTGCATGCTTTGCATTGAGATTCTGTTGTTGGCAGAGGCTGTCTCATGTCATAGACAAATTCTACGGTGTACAGATATTGTATGAGTGCAGTTGGTGTGAGATTGGATGAAGTGGTAAGATTGAAGTATGACTGTTTATACTTAATTTAATCCAGGGGTGTTTTGCTATATATGCTTGTTTTGTAATTTGACTTCATATCTGATTCGGTATAATCAATGTTTAAAAAGAGATGCACTTATGATTGTACAAATCAAGAATTATTTATGAATATGTTTTTATCAAATACTTGAAGAAATAATGTGATAAAAAGAAGAAAAATGAATCTTGATAAAAAGAAAGGAAATGTTTTGATAAAATAAAAAAACAATGAGATGATGTTTTCTGTCACTGCTGTACTTTAGAAGCAAATTAAAAAACACATGAACAATGTCGGATGAAAAAGTATGATGGTCCATGAGGGAAAAATATATATAGTTAAATAAATAAAGCCACTAAAGTGAAAGCGGACCGTTCTGCAAATTACCAAAAATTACATAACAATGTAAGGCGGGCTGCGGCACTGCCAATTAAATAAATAAAGCAACACAGTCGCTAAAGCAGACCGCGCTGCAAATTTTAAACAAAACGTAACAAAAATGTAAAAGTAGCCTGCGGCATTGTGTGGGTGGACTAGGTAAAGACCATTAAAGAAAATAGTGCTCACCCACTAGATAACTCAGATCGAGTAACAAGCCAAGTAAAAGTTCCAATCATTATGGGTGGTAGCAAATGGAGACAAGGCGGTACCAAGGAGGGACTAACAAGCCTCATAATGAATCAAAAGCAAGCATTTATGAAGGACAATGGCACAAGTCAATGACAAATGTGGGTGGAGAGTGGGAGGGGCTTCCAGTGCATACCCTAATACAGTATGCCTCGCAGAGCGATGAGCGAATGCGCGCTGCCGGTAGGCCCGCCCTTAAAACTGAAAAAAAAATCCGGTTTAGGGGCTAAGGGACAGGTAAGTGTGCACATTATACTTCAAATAGATTGCTGGCTTGCATTTCCTTTGGCCCTCTTTCTTTAAATCACGATGCAGGCAAAAAGTTAATTGTTTTATATTTTTTAAAGACTCTCCTGATGTGGTGTATTTTCTTACTGAAGCAGCACAGCAGGAGGTAAAGAGGGGCTAAGTAGGAACGAGAAGACCCCAATTCCCATGCTCGTAAGCTTTCCCCTTAACTGAATCACAAGTGGAGTATTTAATGAAAACACTGCACTATTTTTGCTTAAATTGTGAAAAGTTGACACATCTTTAAAGCTAAGTCACGTTTCAAAAAGAGGTCTTCCACCTTTTATTTTCCAGCCCATATTGCAGCAAAGGCAAATATATTTTATGGATCCTTGTGCATCTCTCCACGTTTTACCTCTCAGGCACATGTACACTTTTATCAAGTCTTGATTTTATCGTTTGCTTTTGGCACTTGCAGCTGTTTTTCCATTTATTAATGAAGAACTACATGTCCCAGAATGCAAACAGACTGAATGAGCCACCCACGAGTCAACTTGATGTCTCTGTAATGTGTTCCCATGGCTAGGTAAAGATTAACGAAATGGAACAAGCACTAAAACGCTGATTTTGTTTATCTAAAATGCTGTCTGTCTCGTAGGATTGTGGGATGTGCCAGTGTAATTCTTCTATGGCAGTAACGTGTAGTTATTACAGTTAGTTTGACCTGGATTTGCAGGGACAGCCTTGTTTTCATTGAAAATTTCTCAGCAAGTTTCAGCACGTCCTGGTTTTCACAAAGGCTCAGTCAGGCACGTTTTCATGTATTTTGGTGCAAAATTAATCATGAGTACTTACCTGAAAGAAATAACACAGCTAATACCGTGAATGCAAGTTGCATTTAATTCATTATAGTGACATATTGTTTGTCTTTCTTATGTTGGTAAGCGCTGTCAATTAAGTCTTTCTGTGCCACTCAACCAATACTAAATGTTAGTCCTACTTCCGTGTTTTTGGACTGTCTCAGTTTTTTGTTTACAAAATCTGTTCACCCAATCTATGGGGCAACATGGGGACTTTTTACCGCCCCTTCCCTCTAGTTTCAGAGCACCACAAGCGCACCAGAATACACGCTTACAGACATACATGCTTACACACATAAATTAACTCTCCCTATTCCGACCCCCCAGGATATAGCGGCATGGATACGCAAATTTAGCGGCACAAAAATGGAAATTTAGCGGCACAAATTTGGAAATTTAGCAGCAATTTTGCGGCATTTTATTTGGCAGTTTTTCCTACAACAAACACAGATATCGTTCGTGGGCACTTTTGTAAAAATCGCTGCATTTTTATAAAAGTGCCTATTTCGCAACAAACCGCAAAATCGCGAAATCCTGGAGTGTCTGACTAATGGAGAAGTTACTGACGTCACGCCAGGTGAGCGTTGTGGGGGAGGGAAATCCTTTAAAGAGTCATTTTCTTTCTGGATTTCCCTTCTCTTCATAAAACGCAAGAGCAGCAACATTGTGGTGTCACCAGGGTCATAGTTGCAATTATTTATCTTATGCAACTAATAACCATTGACAAAGCCAATAGTCCTGACTTGTTGTAGGTATGATGTTACTTGTTGTATCACATATCTGGATGCAATGACAGAAACAGCAAAATACAAGTCGGCGGCACAGTATGCTAAGCACAGATTTTTAGCGTAAGTGTTTCAGTTGCGGGTCCTCAGAGCAAAGGATTCGATTTGCCAGGTCCACAAACCCTTAAATATCGGGTGAGTTGGTGTTAGTTTCATGAGATAGTGACATCCAAGTGGAGGTCCTCCATTCAGCCCGCAGGCACCACTTAGATGGTGTTATGGAGTGGGGTTGAGTTCCTCTCCACCCTTAGCGGCCACTGCAAGCCCCGATCCAGACTGATGTCTTGCCATCAGTTCACACCCTCAAGCGTTTCTCCTGATTCAGGCTTGGCCCCTGCCGCACTTGAAGACTCCTTAAGGACCTCCAGATACACAGCACAAAAGCATCCTAGGTAACAGGGCAACTCACTATGTCTCTGGCTATATTGTCCTGATTCACTGCCATCAGCACTTATGCCTCAACTGTCGGAGTCCCCTGCATGCCGTCAGGTGGGTTTCAGGCCTCAGCAGAGTTGCAACGCTATTTTAGTTGCTCGCATATGGCCTTAACTTCACTGTAGAGCAATGAGGTACCAGTTGGTGGGTGAGACCCCAAACTTGCTATCCAGACCAGGGATCACAGTATATGCACCTATGCTGCTCCATGGTCTCCTGGGTTGATTGTTTGAAGGGCGAAGTCTCACCATTAAGCAGGAAGCAGAGAGGAGATCCGGGATCAGGAGGCCACATCCACGTTGGCTCAGCCACACCTCAGTCCAAATTTTATTTTTTAAATTAGTTTTATTACATTTGGGTATAATTAAAGCATTCGATCAGACACTACCCCTGTGAAGAAGAGGTAATAGTATTTAATCAGTTCAATCCATAGTATGACATTGAGAGTCAAATTAGTCACAGGCAGCACGGATGGAGCAATGGACATCTAGATTTTGCTGGCACTTTTGTAAAAATCGCAGCATTCTTACAAAAGTGTCGATTTTGCGGGCACTTTTGTAAAAATCGCAGCATTTTTACAAAAGTGCTGATTTTGCGGCAAACCGCAAAATTGCGAAATCCTGGAGGGTCTGCCTATTAGCATGCAAACAGACACACAAACTCAAGTGTCTGTCACTATTCCCAACTCTAATGAGCACCAGTGGCAGCCGACACAATGAAGAAGTGGTAGGGCGAGTAGAAGGAGAGCAGGGGAGTGCGTGAGGGGGAGCGCAGAGGTGGGGGGTGTAAAGGATTTAAAAATGCACTTACCTGAACCTGCCGGGCACATCGCTCATCGCGCCTCTGTTTTCTGCTGCTTCCTGGTCTCCGCAGACACCGGGACAGCAGCAGAGATTCCCTGTGCACAATCCACACTGCTCTCAAACATGAGTGCAGCGTGGGGATTGGCCAGAGCGGGCTGGGTGATGCTCCGCTCAGGACAGGGAGTCTGTGCTGTTTCTCCAACCCAGCTGTTCAATACAGACGGGTTGGAGAAACCTAAGTGCGTATGTGTGTTTGGCCGGCCTAAGACTGCCGACCAAACACACATGCGCACTTAGAAATGCACAAACCAGTCCTCCCATTGCCCCGGCACCACCCCTCACTACACACACTGGCTGAGCCAGCAGGTGAAAAATAAAATGATAATAGAATATCGTTTTATTTTTCAGCTGCTAGCTCTGAGCCAGTGGGGCGACGCTCCTCCGCCATTGTGGAGGAGCTGTCCCTGATCAAAGTTTCCCCTCTGCTTGTCGCTCTTCCTTCCCGAGCACTCATCCCCATAATGCACTGCAACCACCGCATCAGCACCAGTATCGGCACAGTGTTGGCTCTTTACATTAAGTAGCCCTCATCCTTTTCCATTTTATTAGATTCACTGCCTGAGCTCACTGCAGGGAAATGGAAATCACTGGGCCAGTATTATTAGTAGTAAAATGTTTTATATAGCACCTGCTACCCCATTTTAGCTGTTCATAGTGCTGTTGTTGCTCTTGGTTCATATTAACTTTGCAACGTGGTGAAAGGCTGAGTCACCCCTCTGAAATTCAAATGTGAACCAAAGACACCACATAGATCTCAGCAAAAAGAGCTTTACCCACTGAGCTCTCTTATGAGTAAATATATAGCATTAAATAATTTCTTTGACTTTACAATAATATTACAATTAAAAAAGATTTACACAAAAGCACTTTTCATACACACATCTCTTTAATTTAGTGACTATGGTTTCCGCCCTTTTTTTTCCTAATGTTTTGAGTATTTGATGGCTGATAAATAACATCTATAAATATTCAGAACAGATAGCAAAGTCATTTTGCCTACACTGCTTTCCAAAAGAGTCATTCAACAGTATTGTCAAGGATTCATTCACTTTTGATTTTAATAATAATAATATCAACACCCTTGTAGTTTATTGAGGCTCTGCTTGAAAAACGGTTAACTTTTCTGTACATGGGGACATTTTTAGATCAATGCTTAAGCAAACTGAAAAGTTTAAGTCAAATATCGGTATGCACTTTTTTAAAAAACATTATAGTGTGTGTATAACGCTCTAATGCACAACCTATGCACCTCCTCACGCGCACAGTGGCTATATGTAAACGTGGCCGTATGCACAGCCTGCACATGATTTCGAATACGCACAGTGGCTATAGGCACATCCCACACATGCATAGGAATGTGCACTAAGCCGATAGAAAGGCATTCTGGCAAGATGGAGGACTGAGGACGCCGAGGAGTAGCAGCTAAGCTGGAGGCTCCCTACCTACCCTACCCAGCAAAATTACGGCGATCCTGAAAACAAAGAGATGCATTTGTTAGCGCTTTTAAGAGAGCAGATCTACTAGATACTAGATACAAGATACAAAAGGGCTTGCGACTGGATGGTTATAACAGGAAAAAGTAACTCACCCCCAATTTGATCTTTATGTGCTGGCTCAGTTTTTCCGGCTCCCTTTGCCTCCATTGAGCTGTTGCGGCGGATGCTGCGGCTGTTTCGGAACCACCTGCTGATCGCTCAGCACTTGATCCTGCGGTTGGTCAGCGGGTCGGGCCTCGGTTGGTCTGGTCTGTGGCTACTGCTGGGTCTGCCTCGCACAGTGGTGCTGATGTCGGTACCACCTCCGGTCTCGGCGACCACAGTTCCCCTTGCGGAATTCCTAGCATGAGTGCTTCGAGCTGAGATGGCACCAAAAAATATTCCCAGAGCGACCCGCGCAAACAAGAGCGCCGTCGTTTAGGCAGTGGCGGTGACGGTGGCGGCTCCTACAGCGAACACAGCGGCTATTATGGTCGAGCCTTCCACTCATTTGGCAGCCGCTTCGAGCACATCGACCCTATCGTCTGGGAGAGCAGGTCTGCTACCACCGGGTAAGAAAGTGCTCCGGCCGCCCGTACTTGTAATTTCGAAAATCTTTGCTATTGTTAAGAGTGGGTTAGGCGGATCCATTAAAGGTGGCAATGAAGGCAATGGAGTCACCAAAGTTGATACAGTTGCAGCTCATGGAGGTAATAATGTAGCTGTTCTTATTGTGCAAGCAGGGTCCTCGGAGGCTGAATCCGCTGATCCGTCACAGGGCCCAGATTGTAGTTTTAAAACTCCCCAGTTAACTGATCAAGAGTCTGGTGTTCTGGAGATTGAGGGTGTCTCTGATAAAACTAAAGGTATAGTGTCAGAGGAGGGGTCGGTGTCCGAGACAATTCTCCTGGAGCCTATAAATTCAGTGGTTGATTGTACCTTGACTCTTGTCCCAGATCGCTCGGAGATGTGTGACCCTTCTTCAATGGGGGCACCTGATAAAACATCAACTTCAACTTCAACTATAGGCGGAACTGACCCACCTACTGATTGTTTACTAGCCGTGGGGGATGAGGAGGCAGGTGACGACGGCTCCAACGAGGAATATGAGGAGTTAGCTGAGGAAGAATTTACCGGTTCCTCGCCAGATACTGTCAAATTGTTGGCTGACAGAAGAGATAAGGCCAAACTAAAGACAAAAAAACAAAAATAAGAGAGGGAAAGCCCTTCGCTCTGCGAATGTGCCGATTTTTATCACCGCCTCTGCCCCAAGGAAGATTCTTCTGTCCAAAAAAGCCCCCTCAGGAAATGGATACAGGCAAAGGGGCTTGTGAAAAATATGACTATGTGACTTTCTGGTACTAGCCTCACAGACCTTGACTCCTCCAGCGACTGTCCTGCATCACTGGAAGGCCCTTCTTCCATCAATAATATACTTCCATTGCCTTCCATAAATATTATATCTCCAACGCTATCCACTGAGCTTTTTCTTGTACCCACTTGTTCTGTTCAGGCCCTGCCTAAAGAGGCCGTATCTTCAAGCAAATCAATATTAAATAACATCAACTCTGCCTCTAGCCCAATTTCATCTACTCCCCCAGCTTCATCAGTTCCTACGACACCCGATTATTTAACATCAGTTTCTGCTTCAGTCATTTTGGGAGAACAAGAGACTATCAGCTCACCTCTTGATATTATTTTACAAACTTTAAATAGTCACCGCCAGGAGGCACAAGAACATTTTTTGCAGCTGCGGGATATTAGCAGCAAGCTACAGAACTCCTTGCAAGAGATGACTCTTAAATTGGGGGATCTCACAGGCAATCGAGGATTTACAACACCGGGTAGTTAATATAGAGGATGGATCAGCCTGTACAGAATCTGTTGTGAACCAGCAAGATGCTCAGATTATGTCCCTGCAGTTAAAAGTTGAAGACTTAGAAAATCGCCAAAGACGATTACATTTGAGACTCTTTGGTATACCTGAAGGGGCTGAAGAGGCAGACTCAGGGCTTATGTTGTAAAATTATTCCAGAAGGCATTCCCAGGTCTATCCAACTGGAATTGGGATTCCCAACTCCAGAGAGTCCATAGATTACCTCTAGTCCAGAGGAACAAGGAAAGCAAATTGCCCTGTTCCTTCCTCATCTATTTGGGGAATTTTCTATTAAGACAGGCAGTCTCATTGAAAGCACGGCCCAACTCTCCTGTCAATATAGAGAATTTGTCTTTTTTTGTACATTCTGATCTCAGCAAGGCCACGATGGATAGACGTTGGAAGCTACGTAAATTCATTGATCCATTCAAATCTCGGGGGGGGGGGGCAAGTGTTCTTACAGGAGCCTGCTCCCCTTAAAGTTATTAAGGGCGGTCATACTTATTTTTTCACAGATGAGAGGGAAGCTGAAACCGCGCTCTCTAAACTCGCTTGATTATAAGGGAAGAGCGGCTTGGATTTCTAGTCCAACCTCTACTTTCATTGTTTTTTCTGTACTGATTTTCCTTTTCCTCTATTACAACCCCTTCCTTTTCTTCTTGTTACTACTTCATTGGTCTCTTCTTCTGTTTCTCTTCTTTTGTTTTGTACTCCTATGTAGGGTAACAGGTTGAGCCTCAGGCTGCTTCTCTCTGTAGCTGCCAATCCAGCGGCAGCAGAACACAGAGGGGTGTTCCCTCACGAGGGGGGTGAGGGACCGGGGGGAGGGGGGTGGGTTCCCTGGGGGGTGGTTGTGTGAGGGTTTTTTTTCTGAAAAAAGCAACACGAGAAGGAGATCTGGTGAAATTGATAGGTGGGAGATGTTTATTTGTTTTTTTGAGCAGAATGATAAGATCTATATAATCTTTTTTGAATGGTACTGTTAAGATGTTTAGCCTGGAATGTTGCGGGTCTTAATAGCAAGAATAAAAGACGACTGGTTCAAGAAGAGTTAAGAATGTATGATCCACACTTTGTTTTTTTATCAGAGACCCATATCGCCCATAAAGATAGAAAGCTATTGGTGCAACTCGGTTACGATGTTACAATCTGTTCTGCTTTAAATGCCTCAATCAGAGGGGTTGCCATTCTTAAAGATAGACGATTTAGAGCAGAAATCTGTAAAACTGCTTGTGATAAAGGTGGAAGATGGGCTTTTGTGCAGTTGTTCATTGAAAAGTGTAAATATGTATTCTGTGTGATTTATGGGCCAAACTCTGATGAACCCTCCGTTTTTGATCAACTAAATATGGAACTTCTGGAATGGGAAGGAGAACTTGTTATCATGGGAGATTTCAATTGTATAATGGATTACCAACGAGATACTACTAGACATGGTGCTTTTCAACGTATGCGCAGATCACGTGCTTCTGTCTTAGAAACCGGTCGCATCCACAATATCAGGGACATTTGACGTAGTATTCATCCCAACACCACTGGTTATACTTACTATTCTGCGCCCCATAAACTATGCTCCCGTATTGATATGGCCTGGGCTTCTGACAATGTAGTGAATACCTGCTCTATCGAGATATGCCCACGGGTCACTTCAGACCATAACCCTATTCTGCTCTTGTTTAATACTTCACAAATCCATCTAGGACCGAGGACGTTCCCCTTTCCCAGGCATCTATTATCAGACACAGGGTTCATCTCGCAGCCTAAGTTACATCTCATAGAATTTATTAAAATTAATCTCAATTCCACCTTATGCACTATAGTCTGGGATGCCTGCAAGGCTAGTATCCGGGAGTACACTCAACAATTTCTCTTCCGACAGAACTCTGAGCGCCGTAAAATAAATAAAATGCTGACTACTAATATCCTTTCACAAGAGCTGCTATTGGCCAACGCTCTATGTTTAGGCTCCCCCAATGTGGTAGAACTGGGGCTAAAGTTAGGGCACTTAAAATCAACTCTAAAAACAATACTTAGGGAAACAAGTAGTGTGAAATTACATACATTTCAAATTTCTCAATATGAAAGTGGATATGAGAGTGGAGATAAAATCGGGAAAATCTTGGCTTATAAAGTCGCGGGCGATAGAGTTAACACTTTGATCAAAAGTCTAAGAGGCTCTAACAATATCATATATGACCAACCGGTACAGATATTAGAACAATTTGCGGAGTTTTACAGTATGTTATATACTCCGGAAAATCACCTCAGCCCGGCTAGTATACAAGATTACTTGGATAGTAATATTGAAGGAAATCAAGGTATATTCGGGCTAGATCAATTGTCTGATCACATTACCCTGTTAGAGATCAGGCAAGCCATTTTTTCCCTACCATCGGGAAAAGCGGCAGGGGAAGATACTTTACCTTTAGAGGTTTACAAAATCTGAATTGATGAGCTATTACCCCTTTTCCATCAGGTCATCAGCTCTATTGGTGACAATGGGAAAGCCCCGAGTTCCTGGAATATTGCTAAAATGGTATTCTTTCTGAAAAAGGGTAAACCTGCTGACGAGTGTGGGTCATATCGACTCATCTCGCTTATAAATATAGATGCCAAAGTATTCGCCAACGTTTTGGCCACTCGACTGGCTCCATTTATTCCAAAAATAGTCAACTCACATCAACATGGCCATAACTGCCTTTTATATAGCAGAGACAGATTCCACCCCACTCGGCATGATCTTACTGGATGCTGAGAAGGCTTTCGACAGAGTGGGGTGGGATTATCTCTGGTCTGTAATGACTACTATCGGTTTCAATGGCCAATTTGTAAGATGGTTCCCTGCCTTATATGACAATCCTATAGCTAGAATCAGCTATGCCGGCTTGACGTCTTCTACTTTTGCAATATCTCGGGGTACTCGCCAGGGGTGCCCATTGTCACCCCTGCTGTTTGCTCTCTCAATGGAAGCATTCCTTTATGCTTTACAGACACAGTA
This sequence comes from Lissotriton vulgaris, assembly GCF_964263255.1. Taxonomy (NCBI): domain Eukaryota; kingdom Metazoa; phylum Chordata; class Amphibia; order Caudata; family Salamandridae; genus Lissotriton; species Lissotriton vulgaris. The sequence continues at coordinate 75,945 of NW_028253631.1, read as the reverse complement.
CCGAATAATCCCTTTTAGATCTGGCCCCCACCTGCCGAGGGTAGTAGATTCTGAGCCGTCTCTGGACATAAATTAAATATAAACAAAACACAAATAATTGCAAATTACAAACCGGTGGCCGCAATATCAGGGATTTGTCAGACTGCCACCTATATGGGGTTAAAATCTCATCTAAAATCAGTGAGGTAATTACAATTAATTATGATGCTTTATTAAAAGCAACTGTTCTGTCATTAAAAAACATATCGATTCAGAAAAGGGGGTGGTGATGGACAGAGTTTCTGAATAAAGCAGAATACTCTTACCCAGTCAACAGATCAGGGCTTGATCCATCACCGTTTTTTAGCTCACTGCACCATCCCAGCTCAGAACCTGGCTACATGCAAATTAGTCTGTCCCTGGCCCAGTGCATCATGGGAACAGGGCAGACCAAACTACCAAGCCAATTATTTTACTGGAAAGGAAACAAGCTTCCGGGGACCGGTTTCTGGCATTACAGCCGTCTTCGGCCCGGCTTGCTTGAATCCTGATGGTGCAGTGAGCAAGGGACTCATGTCTGAGTATACCCTTCCACGCTTATGGTGGACAAAACGATTCAGAAAAGGGGGTGGTGATGGACAGAGTTTCTGAATAAAGCAGAATACTCTTACCCAGTCAACAGATCAGGGCTTGATCCATCACCGTTTTTAAGCTCACTGCAACATCCCAGCTCAGAACCTGGCTACATGCAAATTAGTCTGTCCCTGGCCCAGTGCATCATGGGAACAGGGCAGACCAAACTACCAAGCCAATTCTTTTACTGGAAAGGAAACAAGCTTCCGGGGACCGGTTTCTGGCATTAAAGCCATCTTCGGCCCGGCTTGCTTGAATCCTGATGGTGCAGTGAGCAAGGGACTCATGTCTGAGTATACCCTTCCATGCTTATGGTGGACAAAACAATTCAGAAAAGGGGTTGGTGATGGACAGAGTTTCTGAATAAAGCAGAATACTCTTACCCAGTCAACAGATCAGGGCTTGATCCATCACCGTTTTTTAGCTCACAAGCGTGGAAGGGTATACTCAGATGTGAGTCCCTTGCTCATTGCACCATCAGGATTCAAGCAAGCCGGGCCTTGTGACAAAGAACACATTCACTTAAAGTAGCCTGGACCTATTGGCTTTGCTGCTCACATGGCATCAAGAACATACTTAATTATTTTATTTTGTTGAAAACCATTGGTAAATGACCTCCATTTGAGGGGAGGTAATTCCAATTCCAACCTTTCAAGGGATAGGCTGTGCTATAACCATTGATTATATTTGTAAGAGGCAAGATGGCGGACACAGCAGTGTCCGCGTGAGGCTGGTGATGTGTGCTCTCCTCCGGTAACCTCCCCTATAACCCCGTCGACTTTATGGAAAACGGGGCATACTGTCGGAGCATACTGGACTTTATGGAAAACGGGGCATACTGTCGGAGGCGCAGTTCGAAATATCAGAGACGCACGCCGCGCTTGGTGCTTGATGAACTACCGGGGATATCGGCAGTGCGAGTTTGCGATGTGTGCTTTCCACTGGTAATCTCCCCTATACCCCCTGGCGGCTTTCTTGAAAACGGAGCAGACTGTCGCATATTGCCGGAGACGCTGTTTGAAGTACCTGAAATGGTCCTGTATTGGATACAATTGTATCAGTGTGGACGTCGTCGTGTTTGGTGCTTGGTGAACTGCCAGGGTTATTGGCAGTGCAGATTCGTTGCTGGCTCTCGGTTCCAAGCAGAGAGGCCCGTACCTGCAGTGGAACAAACTGAGCAAACGGAGAGTATACTACAAGACTTGGGCTGGAGTTCGAAAGCAGCAATGGCACCTAAGAACGCCAGTGCCAATATGAAAGGACCAAAGTCTTGTGCTGCGGCTGCCGCTACAGGGGTGGCCCCTGGACATTCTGGGGGTGTAAAAGCCACAGTGAACAATGTAGATGGTGGCATTCCTGGTGCTGCAGAAGAGAATGCGGTTTGCTCCCTGTGAGCTTACCGAATTAATGAGGCTATTGGGGCGAAGGTACAGATTCCATCGATCTTTAAAAAGAAACCACAAGCCAAAGGTAAGACCTCTGCTCTTGACCAAATGATGGGCGCAGCGACCACCCCGCAAAGTGGCAAATCTTATGGCAGAGCTTGTGGCACTTCTGATCCACAACAGATACACCTGGGTCCCTTTTAAATTTAGATTAATCTCTTCCTCCGAAAGAGCAGGGGACTTTGGGGGGAACCAGGGATGATGATGTTGATAATATGGGCGAGGAAGAGACTGCAGCGACCTCAATAGAAAATGCGGTGTCCCATCTGTCGACTTCAGGGGAAGCAGAGATTGCATTAAGTATTCAAAGGGCCCTATCTCCAACAATGGCCAGTGCTAGCTGTGGCAAAATCCCTCAAGGGTCTGCGACCAGCATAGAGGTGACTAAGTTCAAGTTCAAGGATTTATATAGCGCACTACTCACCCAGAGGGTCTCAAGGCGCTTGGGGAGGGGTTAATTATTTATCAAATAGCCAGGTTTTAAGTTCTTTTCTGAAGGAGATGTGGTTCTGTGTAAGGCGTAGGTGAGTGGGGAGTGAGTTCCAGGTCTTGGCCGCCAAGTAGGAGAAGGATCTACCTCCCATAGTGGATCTTTGGATACGCGGAACTGCGGCGAGGCCTTGATTGGAGGATCTTAGTTGGCGGGTGGGTGTGTAGAAGGATAGTCGAGTATTGAGGCATTCGGGTCCTAGTTTGTAGAGGGCCTTGTGTGCGTGGGTGAGGAGACGGAATGTTATTCTCTTGTTGACGGGAAGCCAGTGGAGGTCTTTCAGGTGGCCGGTAATGTGATCTTGGCGAGGGATGTCCAAAATGAGTCTCGTTGATGCGTTTTGGATGCGTTGGAGTTTTTGTAATTTGGCTGTCATTCCGGCGTATAGGGTGTTTCCGTAGTCTAGTCGACTCGTATCCAGTGCGTGGGTGACAGTCTTTCTTGTTTCGGCGGGGATCCAATGGAAGATTTTTTTGAGCATACGAAGTACGTTGAAGCAGGAGGATGAGACGGCGTTGACTTGTTTGGTCATCGAGAGTGAGGAGTCTAGGATGAAGCCAAGGTTACGTGCGTGGTCTGTGGGAGTGGGTGCTGAGCCCAGGTCCGCAGGCCACCAAGAGTTGTCCCAGGCAGAGGGGGATGATCCTAGGATGAGCACTTCCGTTTTGTCTGAGTTAAGTTTAAGCGGCTGTTTTTCATGCCTTCGTGAAGATTGGTTTTGGCGGTGTTGGGGTCTTTGGTGAGGTAAAGGATCAGCTGGGTGTCGTCAGCGTAGGAAATTATGTTAAGGTTGTGTTGACGCGCGATGGAAGCGAGTGGACTCATGTAAACGTTGAAGAGGGTGGGACTGAGTGAAGATCCTTGTGGTACACCGCAGATGACTTCGGTGGCTTCTGATTTGAATGGGGGAAGTCGGACTCTCTGAGTTCTTCCAGCTAGGAACGAGATGATCCAGTCCAAGGCTTTTCCTTTTATGCCGATGTTGCTGAGGCGTTGTATGAGGGTGTTGTGACAGACAGTGTCGAAGGCGGCGGAGAGGTCAAGTAGAACGAGGGCCACTGTTCCTCCGTTGTCCGGTAGTGTTTGGATGTCGTCTGTAGCTGCGATGAGGGCGGTTTCGGTGCTGTGTTTGGCTCGAAATTCGGACTGTGAGGGATCGAGGGAGTTGTTGGATTCAAGGAATGCGGCGAGTTGGCTATTGACGGTTTTCTCAATGACTTTGGCCGGGAATGGGAGGAGAGATATGGGGCGGTCGTTTTTAAGTTCAGAGGGGTCTGCTGTGGGTTTCTTCAGGAGGGCGCTGACTTCGGCATGTTTCCAGCTTTCTGGGAAGGTAGCAGAGATGAAGGAGCAGTTGATGACATCACGGAGATGGGGTGTGATGATGGAGTCTGCTTTGTTGAAGATGTGGTGGGGACATGGGTCGGTTGGCGAGCCAGAGTGAATGGAATTCATTAGGCGGATGGTGTCTTCAGTGGTGATTGGGTTCCAGGCGCTGAGGTTGTTAGAGCGCGGTTTAGGTTGTGGGGGAGGGGGTGGAGAGGATTGTTCGTTGGGACTGTTATCGAAGCTGTTATGTATGTCGGCAATTTTGTTGTAGAAGAATGAGGATAACGAATCGCAGAGGTCTTGGGAGGGAGTGATGTCATTTGAGGCTGCGGTGGGGTTGGTGAATTCTTTGACGATGTTGAATAGTTCCTTGCTGTTATGGGCGTTGTTGTCGAGTCGAGTCTTGAATGCTGATTTCTTGGTGGATCGAATCAGCTGGTGGTGTTTGCGGGTGGCTGTCTTGAAAGTGGTCATGTTGTCGGTGGTTGGGTTTTTTCTCCATGTTTTCTCGAGAGTACGGCATAGCTTTTTCAATTTCTTAAGGTCATCGTTGAATCAGGGGGCCTTTTTGCTGTCTTGTTTGGTGTGATGGTTTTTCAAGGGTGTTAATTCGTCGGCGCTGTGAGTGATCCATTGTTTGAATTTGATGGCAGTTTGGTTTGGGTCCGATGAGAGGACGGGTGGGTTTTGGTTGAGCGATGTGAGGAGTTGGTCGGTGGTGATTTTGTTCCATTTTCTTCGGGGGATAGGTTTTGGGGGGTTGTAGGTCGAGGTGGTTTTGTAGCTGAAGTGAACACAACTGTGGTCCGTCCAATGGAGAGCTGTGGTGCGATCGAAGGAGATGTGTTTGCTGGAAGTGAAGATTGGGTCGAGCGTATGTCCGGCAACATGGGTGGGGGTGTCAACAAGTTGTTTGAGACCGAGATTGGCTAGGTTGTCAAGAAGGGTGGTGGTGTTGCATTGTTTTTCTTTTCCAGGTGGAAGTTGAGGTCTCCTAGTAGAATGTAGTTTTCGGAGGCGAGGGCATGTGGGCTGATGAAGTCAGTGATGTCTTCGCTGAATTGTTTACGGGTCCCAGGAGGCCTGTAGATGAGGGTGCCTCTGAGTGTGGTCCTAGGGTCGGTGTGGATCTGGAAGTGGAGGTGTTCGGCGGTTGTAAGGTTATCGTCGGAGCTGGTCGTGATTTTGATGGTGTTCTAATGGACGATGGCGATGCCTCCTCCTGTTTGGACGGTGCGGTCTTTTCGGATGATCTTGTAATTGTCCGGGATGGCTATGGCGATGTCGGGTGTTGATGAAGCATTCATCCATGTTTCAGTAAGGAAGGCGACGTCCGGTGATGTAGTGTCAAGTAGATCCCAGAGTTCGGTGGCGTGTCTGTGGATCGAGCGGGTGTTCAGCAGGATGCACTTCAGGTGGTTGGAGTCGGAGCTGTGTTTGGGGTTAGTGATAGTGGTATGGGTCTTGATGCTGGTAAATTTGCAGGATTGGGAGACGAAAGGACCGTGGGTACGTCCCGGGGCCGGTTCGTAGCATTGAGGTGTGCGTCTGGGGTTAAGGGCTAGGAGGCTGGCGGCGTCATACGTTATGATGGAGGAGTGCGGTTTGCGGGGGCCAGGGGGTCTGGCGCTGGGCGCAGTCCAGGCGCGGACTGGCGCAGACGGGCTTACCTTTGGCGCACCTTCGGCGCGCATGGGGCGCGACCGCTGCGCGTGAACTCAGGGGGAAAATTTGGTAATGATGGGTCCCCCGTACTGGGCCATTCTTCTTCTTCTGAGCCACAACCTGGGGAAATGAGGGATTTCAGGGGGGACTCTGTACACTGTTCTGTAGGCGCTTATGGAGGGATTACTTGCCCGGACAAACCAATAGAGAATGAGGTCACCTGAGCCACTATCTACCAAGCTATAATGTCACACCGGGAAGCGACAAAGGCAGAAGGCTTGCGGATGCAAGGCGCTGTTCACAAGCTTCAAAACATGGTGCACCGAGTCGTCAAGACTTGTACTGAGATCTCTGTTAGGATCGGGGAGGTGGAGGGCAGAATTTCCCTAATTGAGGACGAAATGGAACAGCAGAAAACGGACGTATCTTCCCGACACACTCTTCGGGATGATATAAACTGGAAGTTAACTGATTTAGAGAATCGATCAAGGAGGAACAATCTGCCAATTCGTTATTGACTTATTCTCAGAAGCCTTTCCTGAACTGACCCAATGGAAGTGGAAACTTGAACTGCAGAGAGTACACAGATTCCCCTTTCATATGCGGAATGGTACTAGGGGGGTTGACGGAAAACCAGAGCCATACTGATTTGCTTAAATAATTTTCTGCTCCGTGAATCTGTGTATGATTTAGGTAGGCCGGACCGTAAGAGAAGGGGGAAGGGGTGTAAATTCTTTGTACGTTCAGAGTATTGTCAGGCCACGGTGCAGCAGAGATGGCATTTGCGGCAACTCATTCCGTTGTTTCAAGCCAAAGGAGCACAGGCCTATTTACTTAATCCCTCAAAGCCTCAAATCATTCACAAGGAGAAAACGTTATTTTTTATATCTAAGATCTCTGCAAAGGATTTTTTAAGCACAATTTAGTGGGGTGACTGTGAGTGATGTATAGGTAATTCACAAGGCCTTTTCTTTTTTTCTTTGCTACGCCAGGGGGTTAGGGCGGTCGGGGAGGGCATTCAACCCTTTCTCTCCATCGCTAACAGGGACATTCATTCCCCTTGCCTCATTTGGGTGGGTGTATGGGTGGGGGGCAGTCTTGGGGGTGGTAAGGGTGTGGAGGGTAGGTGGGGTATAGCGGGGCAAGGAATACTATATCTGTGTTTTTGCACCAGTGTAGCAGCAAGGATTGGGTAAATAAAGTTTTCACAATTCCACTTTTCGTATTAATATTGCTAAGTAGTCTTGTGGCTAGGCTTAATGGCTTAGCTAAATTAAAACAGCTTCTGTGTGAGTATGGGTAAATTTACAGTTTGCTCCTGGAACATTTGTGGCCTGAATGAGCGGGAAAAAAGAGGGATTATGGCCCAGATTCTTAACTCCATGAGGGTGGACTTGTTGTGTGTACAGGAGACCCATATTGCATTGAATAATAGGAGGTTTCTAAAAGACCTGGGTATGGAACTGGTGGGCTGTACACGTCAAGGTTCAAAAACTAGAGGGGTGGAAATTTTGAAAAGATTTGGTTGGGGAGTGTGTAAGCATGTAAATGAAGATCCTCATGGTCGATGGGTGATTATCGAGTTGTCTTTGGAGGGCCTTTCATCGACCGTTTACTCAATCTCTGGTCCCAATTTAGATGACCCAGATATGAAGAATTATCTAAGCATTGATCTTGCGCTTTGGCCTTTACCATTGAATCTATGTGGGGATCTTAATCTCCATTTGGCAGTGAATGCTGATATAACAGGCGGTTATATCTATGAAGGGAAGAAAAATAAAGTCTTTAAAGCCACTAGAGAACTTGTCAAAGAATTTGGGCTGGTAGATGTATGGTGGGCAAAAGGAATGGGAGCTCCAAGGAGTACTTTCTACTCAGCACCCCATCAAAATCATGTGTGGCTAGATTATTTTTTGTTACTGCAGAATTTGTTAATAAAGCTAGGTTTGATATTCAGCCCAAAATAATTTCTGACCAAGACCTTATTATTTTGGAACTAGCTATTAGTTACAGATCTCTTTTAAGGGCCTGGACTTTTGAACGTTAACTAGTGGTTGATCCAGTTTATTGTGAACAAATGGTTAAATGGATAGCAGGATTTTTTTTAATAATCGTGGATCTGCCCCTGGTTATACGGTGTGGGACACATTTAAGTCAGGGGTTTGTGGAGAAACATTAAGCGACTCCATTAATAAACAACGGAAACTACTAGAAGAGTTAGCGGATGAGATGAATAAACTTCGGGTGATAGAAATTGAACTCATAGTGGCAGTTAGTAATGGTCAGGATATTGATCACATTTTGAGTGATTTAGCCGTTCAAAAGACGAGGCTTTATCAGAATTTTGCCACAAAGTTAGCAGCGCAAATTGCAGTATATAGATCAGAAATGTATGAGGTGGGGGAAAACTCGGGCCGAATATTGGCCAAAAGACTACATCTAAAAAAAGACGTTGCCGAAAGGATTGATAGTATTCAGGATGAGCTGGGGCAAATTCATGTTAAGCCTGCAGAAGTGTTAGAAGCTTTTTGTACATTTTATAGTCAGTTATATGGACAAGGCCATCTATGGGGTTGAAGGCAAAGTAGCGGTATTCACTGCTGATATTGAAACTTCCAAACATGCACTTGACCAATCGGAAGATTTAGACGTTGATATCACCTGGGAGGAAGTGGAGGCACCTTTATCATCATTGGCAGTTGGCAATGTGATGGGCCCTGACAGCATCCCGCTTGAGTTCTATAGAACCTTTCGGCATGTGTTGAAAGAGGAATTCATGGCGTTTTTTTTGGATGCAGAGAAGGGGAATGCACCTTTGTCTTGGCGGAAATCCTTCATCACTGTTTTTAAAAAAAAAAGATAAGCCCGCCTTACTGCCGTCGTCATATAGGCCTATTTCGCTCATCAACTCAGATAGTAAAATTTATTCCAAAATACTAGCAACACGCTTATCCAGGATAATCTCTTCTCTGGTTTCACAATTCCAGCACAGGTTTATTCCCGGGCATGATACTGCTGATCACGTTTGGCATTTGATATCACTAGTGGATTGGGCACAAGTAACCAATTTCACAATGGGAGTAACCCTGTTGGATGCTGAGAAGGCATTCCACGGGGTTTCCTGGCCATATATGTGGGAGGTTTTAAGACTGAAGGGATTCAACCCTACGATTCCGCAGGCATTGAAGGTACTGTATTCTTCCCCAGTCGCTTGTACTCGATTAGCCGGCCAAGAGTTGGGCTTGGTTACAATAGGTTGTGGCACACGGCAAGGATGCCCGTGCTCACCCTTATTATTTGCTTTATACATAGATTTTTTTTTAAACAAGTTAAATCAGGCCGAGAACATTAAACCTATTCAATTGCGGCACATAGATTATAGAGCTCTGGCCTATGCGGATGACATTGTAGTTGTCACCAGGAATATTGTCACCTCATTACCAGCAATTGATGAATTGGCATCTCAGTTTGGACCCTTTTCAGGGTATAAGTTAAATATCTCCAAAACTCAGATCCTTTTTATTGGTGGGGAACCTCCTGACAATGTAACAACTGTCTCAGAAGTTATCTATTTGGGAATCTACGGCCTAGATGTATCAAGCCTTTTGCGATTCGTTAAGGCCGAAATTCGCAGAATTTCGGCCTTAAGGAATCGCAAACGGACATTTAGCATCTTTTGGGATGTATCAGAAATTAGCAAAATAAGGAATCGCAAAAAATTGCGATTCCTTATTTTGCTTATGCATTTAGGGAATCGCAATTTTGCGATTCCTTAAATGGCATGTATGAAACTTTTTTAAATTGCGAATTCGGGTTAAGGAATCGCAAATTAACACCAATTTGAGGTTCGTGTTAATTTGCGAAATCCTTTTAAAAAACAAAATATGACTATTTTGAAGGTGGCATGTGACACACATACATGCCCATAGGGCATGTATGTGTGCCATATGCACACACATGTAAGTTTCAGGGGTGCAGCAGGGTGTCCATGAGATACCCCTGCACCCTTGAAATAATTCTCAAATTGCGATTAGCAAATTGCGAATTCGCAATTTGAGAATTACTGCACAATCATTCCTATGGGCCTCCTGGCCCATAGGAATGCATGGGGAATTATTCCTTATTTGCGAATTCGCAAAATGTGAATTCGCAAATAAAGATAAATAAGGAATCGCAAAAAAATGCAATTTTTTACATACATTCCATTTTGCGAATTCTAAATAGCGATTCGCAAAAAATCGCTATTTAAGATTCGCAAAATGGAATCTTGATACATCTAGGCCTACATCTCTCTACCAGTTAGCAATATTCCCGAGTTAAATATGAACCCTGTGCTAACGTCTTGAAAATGCTGGAATTACCTAAGTTTTTATATATTTTCCTAACGATCCCGCTTTAATTTCCAACCTCATGCTTTAAGAAATTAGAGAGGATCAGCTCCAAATTTTTGTGGGGATATAGGCGGCAGAGAAGGGCCTATAAAAAGATGGTACTCCCGAAAAACCGCGGTGGTTGGGGTATACCTTACTTTATGTTTTATTATTGGGCAGCGGTGCTGCAATTTATTAGTCCTTTGGTAGTGGGGATAGGGCCAGAATCTTGCCCTGTCATAGTCCTCCAATCTATGAATTTGGGTTGGGTAACGCAGCTAGTGGGTGCTTGGTTAAAATAATAGAACCTAGTTATTTTAAAAAAACTAGATTTAAAATTCTTAAAGCTACATATTCGGTTTGGAGACTAGTTAAGCGTCATCTAGGGGTTCTGAACGTTAAGGCATACACCCCGTTTTCAGCTGCCGGGATACTTTCATTGATATTCCGTGATCAAATCTCTAATAGATGGTGCCTAAAAGGAATTCAGTGTTTAGGGGATCTGTGGGAAGATGGACATTTGGCATCTTTTATCGAGTTACAAAGTAAATTTGGCTTGGCCAAACATGAATTTTTTTAATTCCTCCAAATTCGCAGCTATCTGAATACGTTAGGCCCTGAGATGGAACAACAACTGAGAAGATTCCCCTTATAGAAAGCATGCTGAAACAAACACTGATTGGTCAAGTCTATATCTATTTGACTGAGTTACTGCCAGATGATCTTGAGAGTTACCAAGATAAGTGGGTAATTAAGCTAGGTCAAAAGGGAGTTAATATCATAGAATTCTTAAGGCTAGCGAATCATGTCTTGATGACAGGGAGGATGCGTACTCAGCACTACATGGCTATATATGATTTGTATTATACCCCAAGAAAGATCTCTAATTGGGGGGCATCTGTTGGGACTAAATGTAACAGATGTGGTCTGTTTGCCGCAGACTACATTCATATGTTGTTTTCTTGTCCCAAATTAACTGAATTTATTTTTTCTACCAAGCAATTTTTAGGATTAATAATGGAGTCACCAGTGTGTATAACAGGGGAATTGGTCTTGACTGGGGTTAGCTTAGATACCTCTGTTAATACAAGATCCAATGCTATGATATCTTTTTGTTTATTTGTATGGCTGTGGTACGTGCAAGTATTACGAATGACTGGATTAGTCCGGATCCTCCTTCATTTTCAAGCTGGCGAGCAAGATTACTTTATATGTATAATCTGGAACAAGCCATATATAAGCCTAAGGGAATAAGAAAGAGGGTAATGGGAGCTAAGATCTGGGCCGCTATTACTGACTGGATTTAATGCCCCATTGGGGATAGTTTCCGGTAGAACTGTGTATGCTCTGTGTTTTTTTGGATAGATATGGATTGGCTCCCTGTAGCCTATTTTTCTTTTTTTGACTCCGTATTTCCTTACTGTTTGCTGGTCTTTCTCTTGTTTTTTCCATGTTATATTTGCTGATTTTATGTTTTTGTATAATTTGAGCTATACATTCCTTGCATAAAATAGGGACAAAAAACAATAAAATGTTTTTTTTAAAAAAGATTATATATTTGTGAACACTAACTTTATGCCATGGTCTCTTAAGGGGTAGGTTCAAGTAGCTAAGTGGGGATACCATAATGCACTCTGCGCTTTAGCTCAATAGCCAGTAAGCAGAGTAAAACGCAAAATAAATGTGATCCCCATTACTCAACACTCAACAGATGTCATTAGGCTAATTTGGCAGCTTAGAAACCCGATTGAAACTATGCAGCTGTAAGTCAAATCAAATCAGGGTCTGTTTCTCAGCTGATTAGCCACTGCTGGCAGCGTTGAGTTGTTAACTCACTATAGGAGTTTAACGCAATGCGTTAAACAGGCTTTAGTTAAGCCCATCTGTCCAGACAAGGGGCCTGCGATGGTTCAACGAGCATTGCTCACCGGCCAGTCTTAGAATGAAAACAGCGCTGTCTGCCTCCCCGAAGGTTTGGCAGACCCACCCTGAATACAAAACCATTGTTAAATTTAGAAAAGAGGAGCTTTACAAAAAAGATAGGGAACTCCTGAAAGTAGCCGCAGCAGAGAATAACAGCAAAATATTTTGGGATCTAATAACGAAAATTAGATCTAGGAACAACTCTGAAAATCCCTCCCTGCAGTGTAACATCATAGCCTCAGAATAGGTTTCACACTTCACTGCTACATATCCAATTGAGGAAGACCAGGGCTCAGTGGCGGCTCCTCCGCTAAGGCATAGGAGCGTCTCACCACTGATTTTTAGCAGTGAAATAAAGAGAAAATAAAACGATAATACCATTTAATTTTCTCCTACTTCCACAGCTTTGCGTCAGAGGGTGGGGGTAGGAGAGGAGTGGTAGCACCCTGACTGCCTGGCCGGCCTTTTCGGGCAGCTTAAAACAGTCTTGCACACTTAGCATGTTCTCCATGCAGCCTGCATTACAGCCTGCATGGAGAATATGCCCAGGCTCCCAGTCAGCGCCTGAGCACCGAAACATGGCGCTCAGACCAATCACAATGCTGCTAATGCAGCATTGAGATTGGGTGACTGGGAGCCTAGGTGTGCTTCCTGTTTTTCAGGTCAGCGAGGTAGGACTACGGAGAAGAGCCGCGGGGAGGAAGCGGCTAGGTAAGTTTTTTATTTTATTTTTTGTTGCCCTCTTCCCCTGCGTCCTCCCGACCCCCTGCCACCGCTCCCTATCTCCAATCCACGCTGGCTGCCGCAGGCAGGGCTTAGTACTTGCTCTACACAGAAGATTGCAGCGTTTACTGTCCTTTTTAGGTCGAGGGACCTATAACCTGCGCAAAGCGCAGCTTCCGGTCCGGAGATTTAATGTTACCTAATAGGGCTTTAAAACCCGCCTCCCTGCCCTGTCTCTCCTCCATTGGCTTTCTTCCTAAACGGAGGCCAGCCATTGGAGGAGAGAGCCATCCCTCCAAAGAAGCTCCGTCTTTTTCGGATTCGGGGGCGTGATTTTTTGCGTTCTTTAGCCCTGTGACGTCGTCTGTCACTCAGAGCGCAAAAAACACGCCCCCGAATCTGAAAATGGCGGCGCTTTTCTTTAGGCCATTTCACAACGACCGCCGCCCCAAGAAGTCGCCGAGTCCTCGCCACTGCTGCTGCATTACTGCAACAGAGCTCACAATCTGCAGCAGTCTCGTTGGGCAGCGTAGGGCACCCTGGCACCCAGCCTCCTCCACCTAGCAGTCTCTGTGTGCCCAAGAGTACACATCGCTCCGTCTCGTTTTCTGTGGGCAGACAGGCGTTTAGAAGCCTGACCGTAGCACACAGCCCTGGATGCTCGGTCCGATTCCGGATCTCCATGGACAACGACCCTCGCTGCCCCGGACCTGCGCGTCCTTCAGCCTCAGGAGCACACATCGTGCTGCAGCAGTCTCGTTGGGCAGCGTAGGGCACCCTGGCACCCAACCTCCTCCACCTAGCAGTCTCTGTGTGCCCAGGAGCGCACTTCTCGCCGTCCCGCTCTCTGTGGGCAGCTCAGGGCACCCAGCCACCTCCACCTGGCAGTCTCTATGAGCCCAGGAGCTCACATCGCGCTGCAGCAGTCTCGTTGGGCAGCATAGGGCACCCTGGCACCCAGCCTCCTCCACCTAGCAGTCTCTGTGTGCCCAAGAGTACACATCGCGCCGTCTCGTTTTATGTGGGCAGACAGGCGTTTAGAAGCTTGACCGTAGCACACAGCGCTGGATGCTCGGTCTGATTCCGGATCTCCATGGACTCCGACCCTCGCTGCCCTGGACCTGCACGTCCTTCAGCTTCAGAGGGACCCCGCGGGCAGCTGTGCTACGGGATGTGAGGAGGGGGGGCCGTGAGAATCACCAGTGTTAGGTCCTGAGATGTCCCACCGCATCTGTGCGTCTGTATTTACATGTACCTGTGTCTCTGCATGTTTGCCAGTATCTGTGCCCATATGTGCGTGTAACAGTGCATCTGCACGTGTGTGTGCAGCTGCGCCAGTCCATCCATAAGTGTGCGCGTGCCTGCGCGTGGTGTGCCAGTATCTGTGCCCATGCCTCCGTGCCTGTCTGCTGTGCGAACACTCCTGTAGCTGTGTGCCTGCGCGTGCACTTCTGAGTGTGCACGTCTGTTTGTGTGTGAATATTTGTGTCTTCATGTACGTCAGCATGCTGGAAGGTACGGGGGCGACGGGGGCCGGAGGGAGGGCGGAGGAATAATGAAGTGAAAGTGTACAGCGGGTCAGTTTAGCGTAACGGTTTTCTAGAATGTTATTTAAACATAATGTACTGAGTTTGATCTGTCTTAAATGGGCAACCATAGTAAATCCATACGTCATTGTTTGTTCTTAAAACGAAATGCAAGCCGGGGCCAGTATGGGAAGCAAGTGTTAAAGGGGGTGGTCAGGACTTGTTTCATCCGGTGCTCAGCTTTGTTCTGATACGTTGCATGTCCTGAAACCTGGACCACATGCATTTAAATCATATTGTTTATGTTGCCTGTGCGCCAGTGAAATATTACAGACCAGGAGTAACACTACAGACACCAGCCAAGGGCTACTTTGAAAATATATATGGGCATGTTACATTTACAATGCATCCCGTAAATTAAAAGAACATTCTCTAGTCATTGTTTTAAACGTGGTCATATGTATAACTATACATGTGGAACAATCAGATTTTGGAAGTTACCGATAATGTAAATTAAAAGAACATTCTCTAGTCATTGTTTTAAACGTGGTCATATGTATAACTATACATGTGGAACAATAACATTTTGGAAGTTACCGATAATGTAATCTAGAATATGTTTCAACTGTTCCTAACTTCTTGTGTAGCAGTCTGCATCACATGGTAGCCGTATTGTCCTTGCCAGAGGAGTCAGTTGAGCCCGCCTTGCCAAACTGGTTAACCAGATGAGCCAGCAGCCTGTGAGTGGAAACACAGATCCAGTCATGGAAAGGAGCTGGAAAATTGACATTTGTGTCAGATTGCTCGAAAGTGATGCTTACTTGGCGGATTCCACGCTGAGATAAATCGAGGCTGGCCTTGAGACCTGCAGTTGGAGCTGCTTTGATCAAAGGTGCTGACCGTGCTTTCAGCTACTGATGAAGAAGCTCAGGAATTTCGGTAAAATGGCTCAAACACGTTTGCTGCATGGAAAACATTTTTACTGTAGAGAGTGGATGTTCCACAAACTTCAGCACTGCCTCCAGGAAAAAAAACATCTGCTGTAGCAGCTCGGGTGTGGATCCATCTCCTGGGTCTCTTTCTGGGAACAATGCTACTACCGCCCCTTCTGGGAAAGGGACGGGTTGAAGGGTGCTTTTGGTTAGGTGACCTGGGAGTGGTAAGACTGCGCTCATCACGGAGTTGTTGTGGCCTAGCTCACCAGCTGGCTTCCATTTCTGCAGGGCCCAAGACTCTGATACACTGTTCCTTGGAGGCTTCATTCGAGGACTGGTAGCTCAGATCAGCAAAAGTGGGCTCATGTCTGGTTATGAGGAGAAGCTAAAAGACCCAGCCGTTAAAAGTCTCCTGCAACCTGGGGAATGTGAGAGGAATGCATCAGAGGCATTTAAAAGGTGCAGTATGGCTTTCCTGTTATAATAGTGCAAGATTTGCCTTGTATGCAGCGTTCAACCTTTTAACCCGAAAGCTTTTTTGCCATTACCTACTAATATGAATGAATACAGGTGATTCAGCGCTCTCAATCATTGGTCTGTTCAGGTTTCTTTCATATTTCACTTTGCCCGCCTCATCGTACCCATGTTGCAGTGGGTCAGTACATTTCACCCATTTGTTCTCTTGCACTGCGAGTGGCAGCATTTTGCTTGATCACATGGCAGACAGTGCACTTCAGGTCACTCCTTTTTTTTTAATGTTATGCAATATGCAAAATAAAGTGCCAATGTTTGCTATACAGTTAAATGCATAAACAAAATAAAATGTTGCTTGCTTGCCAAGGCCAGACCATTAGACATCGCCAATGCAGGTTTTCTTATCCAGTTTCTACATAATTAAATAGGCTAAATTGGCTGCCAAGACATCTTAATGGCTTTAGTCGTATGTAATTGGTTTGGATGGTGATTTTATGAGACATTTCCCATGATGTATGTTGTAATGCTTAGCCGTGGGTGAATATAACTATTTACACTATTAATATGTGTGTGGTTCTGTGTGTGTGGCTCTGTGTGTCTGTGTGGGGCTCGGTGTGGATAGCTTTTTTTGTAGGTGGCTCTATGTGTGATTAACTTTTTTTGTAGGTGGCTCTATGTGTGGGTGGCTCTGTCTGTGTGAGGGTGGCTCTGTGTAGGTGGATCTATGTGAATGACTCTGTGTGAATGACTGTGTGAATGACTCTGTGTGAATGACTCTGTGTGGGTTGCTCTGTGTGGGTGGCTCTGTGTGCGTGGCTTTGTGTGTGTGGCTCTGTGTGGGTGTAAATGCATTTGCGAGCGATTAAGCTATTGGCATTGTAAATGACAATGCCATTTATTTATGATTTAAAAAAAAAAAAAAAATAATGAGCAATGCCAATAGCTCTACCTTTAATAATGCCGAGACCATTGCATTGTAAATGCTTGTTTATTTTTCCTCAGGAAATCAAACTAACTATATAGCAGAGCACGGGTGGGAAAGCACTTTGTGAAAGATGGGGTCCCAATCGATCTCATAAAATGTATGCCTGATTTATGGGGTTTCTTGATTACAAATATTTTTAAAAGCTGCCTCCCTTTTAACATCTCTCAATCCTGGAGTTCTTCTACTATTGTTTACTTGTTTAAAATGGGTGACCGTTCGTTCCCTAAATGTTACCAACCCATTTTACTCAAAGACAGTACAATCAAAATCATCGAGAGAGTTATTTATAATTGGCTGGTTACATAGGCCAATGATAATGATATTTTTTCACCCTTTTAATTTGCTTGGGCACAGTGGAGGAATGCTTGAATTTGAGCTTGCAAACATACCCATACTCGGCATTCTTCAATTTATATGGCCTTCATGGACTTGTCCACGCTTTTGATTCAGTGAACAGGACCAAGCTGTGGACAATGTTGGTCAACCTAGGGGTGGATCTCGCTCTAGTGAATTTTTTACACTCCTTACATGAAGATTTAATTGCAAGAGTACACATGAGTTCTCATGGTGAACTTCTCCTGAATTTTCCCAAAAAACACGGGGGTGTCAAGTCTGTATATTAGTGCCCATACTTGGTATCCTGTATATAAGCAGTTTATCCACTTTTTTGATCTCTAACCCAGTGGACACATTAAGAATCGTAAGCATGCATGTGCCAGTGCTTCTCTACACTGATGACACAGTTTTTTTAGCACATACTCCTAATGCTCTGAGATCACTGGTGGACCGTTTTGTAATTTTTATAAGAATTCTTGATTTAGTGACTAACTATGGTAACTCACACATCATGGAATGCGGGCCTGGTATATCTAGAGAACCAGATCTAATG
Organism: Lissotriton vulgaris; assembly: GCF_964263255.1. NCBI lineage: Eukaryota > Metazoa > Chordata > Amphibia > Caudata > Salamandridae > Lissotriton > Lissotriton vulgaris. The sequence continues at coordinate 58,579 of NW_028253631.1, read as the reverse complement.
TCAACGGCCAGGTTCTTACCACTGTTAGAGATTTTTTAGGTCTCGGCTAGCGTAGGCTGCGTAGGCTGCGCATGCGCAGTCTCGCTTGCGAGATCTTATGTTTTAGGGTAGATTTCACTAGTGAGGTTAAGCCCCGCCCCTCTTTTCCATTGGCTGGCGTCACAGTTTTTAGGGTAAATGGTGGCCAGCCATTGGAAATGAGCATCCTCTGAAGTACACTTTTCTCTTTGTAGTCCGTCCCATTCTGATGAACTTCCCCGACTTACTGCTGGGAGAATTTTTCTAGAGGGAGAATTTTTCTAGAGCGGAAAAACCTACGCAGAGATGAGGCTGAAGGGTGCAAAAAGACAGTGAGGGCCCATCACCTAGTGAAGAGCGTGGAAGGTATGGAGCCATACTTGTTCCTCATGTACAATGCACAGGATAGGTTCCTGATGTGCCGTTTCAGATTGAACCTTCTCCCATTTATGTTGGCATCACCAGCGGGGTTTGCTACATCAATAGAACAGAAGGGGCCCTGCGGCTGCGACAACAGGTCTCCGCAGGACTCCCTTCATTTTGTTTTACTCTGCCCCTTTTACTCAATGCCCAGACGCAGATACCTTGTAAATATTTAGAAAAATGCTAATTTGGTCCACGCTAGGGAGGCACTTGTATTCTTACAGAAAGCTGAGGAACCCCTAACACTGTGTAGTATTATGAACTTTATCAAGGTAACACTTCGTTTAAGGCTTACTAGAGGAGAAGACTGAAATGTTTTTACCTTAACTTTTAAGTGTTAAATATGGCTATATTGTCGTATTTATGTTTTGTTAATTCACTGTACAAAGAACCCTGAAATGTTTAATGACTTTTTAACATGTAAATATGAGTGTGCTTTTATGGTGTTTTTTAATCACCGAATAAAGATTCTTTGACTTGACTTGACTACTGCTGGCGTAAAAGGTTTCTTATCTTCTTCATGGGGCGAAACAGATGGCCCCATAAAGAAGATAATAAACCTTTTACGCCAGCAGGAAGTAAAGAGAGAAAAGTGTACGTCATGGTGTCTGCGATGTAAATACTGTGTTGTTCTCCGTTCTTGTTAAACACTCACTGCTTGTTATTAAGATAATGTCAGTGTATCATCATGTTTGAGTGCTCCCGATGTTGGCAGGTACGTAAGAGACCATCTCCACTAACCCGTTGCTTTTGCAGTAGAAAAATCTGATTTGCCCTAGTGCATCGACCTCTTTCCAGCGCACGGTTCAAGGTAACTTCCAAACAGGAAGTGTTTAGAAGGGAATGGCTGCAGTTGATGGTGGCCAATGGCGCCAGGGGTCGGTTCGCGTGCACCAATGAATGGGCCGTGGGGGTGGTGCCGGGCGGCAGGCTAGGTTGCTGGCCTTGAGCTGTTAAAGTGGAAGCAGGCCTCAGGGCTCCTCTCCTTGCACATACTGAGTCCTGCGTGCTTGGCTCCCTCCACGGCACTGAACAGGGGTCAACTGAAAGACAAAGGAAGATGGCGAAGAGTTGGCGGAAAACCGTCTGCAGGGGACTCTTCCTGTCGCCGCCTTCGCCTTTTTTCTCTATTGCCTGTGACTCTTCGGGAGGCGGGCGAAGAGAATCAAATGTGGACAGCTTGGGCGCGGGTGCATGGACCCCTCGCCCCCAATAGCTCGAATGCCTGCGATCGATTTTAAGGAGAAATGGTAAGCTATTGCGGTCATCCGGTTCCTTCGAAGATTCGATTCTCCCTGAGCAGCCTCTGACTGAGATCCGCGAAGTTTAGAGTCCCTCTGGAAAGAAAATGGCCCCTGCATTCCGAGCATTCCTAGCTGCTTTACCTCCTGAGTTTAGGTGTTGTGTACAGGACCTTGGGCCAGATGTAGGTAAGTAACATTTACCGAATCTTAATTACCGAAAATTACCGAATTTTACCGATTTGGTAATTAAGATTCGGTAAATGTGAGGGGTTGGTATGTAGGGAATCCAGATGTTCCCTTTTACCGAATCGGTAAAATTCGGTATTTACCGATTCGGTAAATACCGAATCGGTAAAGCCTATTGATTCCTATGGGCTTCAAAGCCCATAGAAATCAATAGGCTTTACCGATTTGGTATTTACCGAATCGGTAAATACCGAATTTCACAAGGGTGCAGGGGGTGTCACTTTGACACCCCCTGGCACCCCCTAAACAGGATTGGGTGCCATGTGGCAGGCATACAAGCCCTAGGGGCAGGTCTGCCTGTCATATGGCACAGGTGTGCATGCACACATGTGCATGCACACCAGAATCGGTATTTTACCATCAAATAGTATTTGATGGTAAAATACCGATTCTGTAATGCTTGTGGGACTCAGAAGAGTCCCACCTACATATCAATTTTACCGAATCGGAAAAAATACCGATTCGGTATTTTACAGAATCGGTAAATTTACCGATCGGTAAATTTACCGATTCTGTAAAATACAGGGCCCTACATCTCAAATTGCATTTACCGGTCGGTAACGGCCGAATTCGGTCGTTACCGACCGGTAAATGCCTACCTACATCTGGCCCCTAATGTGGGGCTTCACCAAAGCTTTGACTACTTGTGTTCCAGTTGCGTCGGTAGGAATACAGCGTTTTCGGTTAAGTGGATGACCTTCAAGTGCTCCTAGAAGTTCATTGACGTTGGTTCTGTGGCGAAGAGCGAATGAGGACATATTAGGGATTTGCGACCAAGGATGAAGGTATTATAGGTACATTTGTTTATTTGTTTTTATGTACCTTCCAGAATCCAAACTAAAGACATGTAACAACTGATCTTACTGCATCTTCGGTTCATCTACCTATTTTTTTTCTTGCACCAAAATGACTGGCCACGTAGATCATTCATGGGACGGCACTTGTTATTGTCAGTTTTTTAGAATACTGCACAACATGAGCATATGCACATTCGTTAGTGCTACGCGTTCTTCTGTGTTGTGCTTTTAGTATTGTTTAAAAAGTGCTCCACATTGTGGCAAAGAATAGGAGACGAATGATGGAGTTTTTTTTGCAAACTTCTATGCTGCAGTGGCCATGATTCTTTTTATTGATTTGTAACACACCCACTCATCAGGCGAATAACACGTAGGCACAAGTTGACCGCCCTTGCAATGTCACTAGACGGCAGATGTCCGTGTAGCACTAAGGGAGTTAGTCTATAAATCGGCAAGATCGAGGATCCGCACACTTCAATTGTGATAACCCTCTGCTTTAAGTTTGTTTATAGGTAGCTCTTTTAATAGAGCTTTAGTTGCTTAGCCAGTTCCTGTTCTCTATTGCTGGGCCTCCTTTGAAATTTATTTAAAGCTGTTTGTACATCAAAAAATGTACAATAAACGCACATTTAATTATTTCTCATCCATACGTTATATACGCACTGTGTGAACAACCGATTTTTCTTTTTTTTAAAATATTTTTATTATTTAAAAAAAATTGCAATGGTATATCATACATTTTGTGTTCCAGCAGAATATAATATTACAGTACATATGAGCACAATCATAAAGAACCAATCCAATGCCTACCATCAACACAATTCTAATACCATTGTCTCCCTTACATTTTAAAAACCTAGTATTAGTCATCCAAATCTGAATTTTCTTCATCTTGTTCTGGTGGAGGTTCGCATATATCCCCTCTGAAAGTATTCCATGCTCCCCAGATTTTATTCCATTTTTGAGGGCATCCCGCATTAATAAATACTGTTCATTCAGCAAACATAGCCGCATCCATATCTCTTCCCCACGCTGCAAGTGTTGGCACCTCCACAGCCCCCCACTTGTGAGCCATATTTTGCTTCGCCACCATGATCTCCATGTGACCCAACCCTGTTCCTGACGTGTTAGATCATTCAGTTCCCACACATTAAGCAAACATCGTTTGGGCTCTGGCATCAGTGATACCCCCGCTGATTGGGATATTTATTTATTTATTTTTATTTATTTCACTTCTAAAGTGCACTTTCACCTCAGAAAGGCATCCTGGCACTGACACACTCATATCGAAAAAAGGGGGCAACTGATAACAAGCTAGGGGTTAGGGAAAAGCAAAGTTTTCAAGTGCCTTCTAAATGCGAGAAGGTCGGAGGCCTGCCTGAGTTCAATCGAGAGAGAATTCCAAAGTTTCACCATGGCCACGCCAAACGATCTACCTCCTGCTCTGGATCTCCTAAACTTCGGTATGGTCACCAACCTGGCCGAGGAGGAGCGTAGATTGCGGGCCGGCACATGCCATGAGAACTTCCTTTGTAAACGATCTACCTCCTGCTCTGGATCTCCTAAACTTCGGTATGGTCACCAACCTGGCCGAGGAGGAGCGTAGATTATGGGCCGGCACATGCCATGAGAACTTCCTTTGTAAACGAGCAGGGCCTAACCCATGAAGAGCTTTAAAGGCCAGACAGAGAGACTTAAATTGCACCCTTGTCTCACTGGGAGCCAGTGCAGCTGAGCTAGAGCCCTTGAAGAAGAAGATCTTGTTGGCCACCCCAGGGCAAATTTTGCAGCTGCAGACTGAATTCTCTGGAGTCTATCCATGAGATAGCTTGGAGACTCCAACAATAAGGAGTTGCAGTAGTCTAACCTACTGAGCACGGTACAGCGCACCACCTCTACCCGAGCAAGGGGCGGTAACAAAGGAAGGATTTTTCTCAGGAGGCAAATAATGGCCAAGCAGCCAGCTACTACCTTTGAAACCTGCGCCTCCAAACTAAGGTCGCTATTAAACATCACGCCCAGGTTCCGCACTACCTTCGCAGGCTGCACCAGTGGAGAAAAATCCACAGGCCAAAAGTTGCTGGGTAGAAGAGATTGTACCCTAGGCCTTGGGCAATATAACACCTCGGTCTTTCCTGCGTCTTTCAACCAGTTCGCTGATTCTCGCAGGCAGTTGTGAAATACTTCCAAGGAGGTTGATTCATGTCCCTCCAGGAGAGAATCAACTGCGTATCATCAGCGTAGTTAACAATTTCGATCTTATATTGTTTGATGAACGCGATTAAAGGCTTCATGTAGATGTTAAATATTATCGGGCTAACTGCCGAGCCTTGTTGGACGCCATGCGAGATGGTAGAGAAGGCGGATTGGAAGGGAGGGAGGGACACAGTTTGTTCTCTACCCTGAAGGAAAGACTCAAGCCACCCAAGGGCACTACCTGCAACCCCCACCTCTCTCAGCCTGTCCAGCAGCATTCCATGGTTCACCGCGTCGAAGGTGGCAGACAGGTCAAGTAGGATCAAAACCCCTGCCTGTCCCCTGTCTACCCGCCAACAAAGCTCATGCAGCACGGTCACCAGGGCCGTCTTGGTGCCATGAGCTGGCTGGAAGCCAAACTGGAGGTCCTCCAGAAGCTTGTGCTGTTCTAGGTGTCTAGAGAGGGTGCCTGCCACCACCCGCTCTACAATTTTTGCTGGATAAGGTAGAAGCAAGATGGGCCTAAAGTTCTTAAGGCATTCAGGATCAAGGGTGGGCTTCTTCAGTAAGGGGGTCACCCCCGCTTGTTTCAACTGAGGTGGAACCACTCCAGTAGTAAGCGACTGGTTGTGGTGAGGTAACAGGGACCCCCTGAAAGGGATACATTTCCTGGGTCAGGGTTAAGCAAACATATGCAAGGGTAAAAGCCCAGGCGAAAAATACAAAGTCTGACAAAAACAGGAAAAAGGACACATCATAAGGAGAAAAGTGACTCAAGATAAAATATTTTATATGATAAAGTAGAAAGTTTAATTACATTAATAAAAAATTGATATGAACATATTCATTGATAAATATGATTAAAACTGAAAGGATAAAACTATTAATTTTTATAAAATAAACTATTACTACAGAGAAATATACATAGGTCACGAAATTGTTATCAACATAATGATAATGCCCAGAAAATGTTGAGGATGCTGATTTCTGTCGACGCGTTTCGACACACCCTTTTGTGTCTTCCTCAGGACAATATCAGCAAAATTCTAAGGTTTAAACAAACAAAGAGTCACAACATCTCCTTATGTCAGTCACAATTAATGCCTTATTATTGTATACAGTGGTATTGCCATCTGTCGTCAGACATAAAAAGAAACTATACATACATATATATATAACATGATACATCGCTAGAGAGACCATTCAGACAGATATATTTCCTATATACATATATTTCTTTATACATATACACATAGATTTACACAAAAATGAACCAAAACATTTGTGTAAACAAATCAATAACTTATTTTCACCATGTTTTAGGGCTAGAAAAAGGAGAACGGGAAAGGAAAGAGAGAGAAAAACAGAAAGGAAGGAAAAGAAAATGGGGAGAAGGGGTGGGAAGGGGGGGATAAGAGAGGAAGATTATGGGAGGGATAGGAAGGAAAAAGGGGGGATTATTAGGGAGAGGGGAGGAAAAAGTTACGATCGTTACCATACTTTTTTTGTCTGTCTAATTGTATTAGTAAGAAGGAGGTATCCTCACATCTGTCTCTTATAGTATAACTTATCCAAAGAGCCTGGAAAAACTTTACAAAGAAGGGAGGAAATTATATGTTATGAATGGATACAAAAAGTGGCCTATCATTCCAGAGTGTTTAAATAGAATTGTTGGTTGAATCCTAATTGTTAGCTCGATCTATTTCTTAAATCTAGAGAAGCTACTCTATTACTTATTTATCCTACATTTCTTACCTTGAGTAGAGCTGAAAAAGTCTTAAAAACAGGAAGCCGAACAGCTGTAGGCTTCGTTTTAAGCACTAAGAGAAAAGGTAACATAAGAGGGAAATGCACTAACATTAGTACGTTTCCTAGGTTATTGTATTTGTTTACAAAATGAGGGGATATTAAATGTTTAGGAATGTACCTATCAAATGCGGTGTTTGCAAGGACCCAAAGATTCCTTCATATCGTGAGTTCTGCGTATTTCTTGATTATTTCAAAACCAAATTTCATTCAGTTGATTCTGAAAAGAGGAATGAAAATGCACCCTATTAAGCGTGCTTCTTAAAATGCACGATCCTAATCGAGCACAATGCGGAAAACGTCTATGTTGTTTCAGAGTTTAGCAAGTAATTACCTGCATTAATATGCACACTCTTTAAATTTGAAACAATCGATAAAAACCGGCTACAGGCCCCGAAAAATGCTGGTACAAAACAAATACAGTCCTCTTCTTATTACCCTGTTTATAAATGTAAATACATACGGCTATTGTTAGCTTAAGTCAGGACATGTAACAATAAACCGAAATATCAAAACTAGCGCGGCCCGAGGAATACCTATTCATTGGCATCAGACCGGCGATAGAGACAAACTTCCTTTTCCAGCCGTTCAATTCCAATAGAGTTCTGAAGTACGGATATAGTCCAGAGAGCCCTTCGGTGGAGCCTAGCAAAAATATAAATAGTATAAAGCGGCACAGATTAAAGTAGGACCGCTTCTGCGAGTTTAAAATCTAATATCTCAGGGGAGTCATTACGCGTCTGAAACATACCTTTCTATAATTGGATTGTGCCGCGACGTAACGGGAGCCTGGTTCAAACCCGGAGAATTCGGGCGTATGCAGCAAGGGCGCTTTTATACTTATACGGCTCCCTAGAGTGTTCACAGGTGTGTGACTTCTTTTTCTTAAAGGGCTAGATGCATTTTTCTCTTCGTAACGATGTAAGAAACCGAAGAGAAAAGGGAAAAAATACTCACTGTTTCCCAAGGGTCCCACCGCTTTCTTTTCCTCTCGAAGACAGCAACACACAAGAACTTTATATTACAGAAGCGCTAGAGGAGTTTTGTATATATAAGAGCGCTCCATTATGCAAGATAATAAGGGGAGGATTTATTGTTCCCGGACATAGTCAGTGTAAAGGTTTGTTAGAAAACAAATCGATACCTGACATGTTTAACTATTTTGACCATTAAGGCTATCTATTCGCAAATCTACTCATTCTTCCTAACATCAGCACAGAAGATAGCTAATTTAATTTATGCAGATCATTACAGCTAAGTTAAGTTATTGCATTTTCCCACGGTAGCTCATTATTCAGACCTTGTGTAAAGGTATTAAGAGAAAAAATCCAAAACACTTCTTTTCTTTTCCTGATTTTTCTCCTCCCTTATCATTTGAGATATGGATTTTTTCTAAGATTCTCCATTTCACGTCTGATGGGGAGTGTTTATATTCTGTGAAGTGTTTTACAAGTGGAGCTGTATATTTCAAGGTTTTGATTGCTGACCAGTGTTCGGTCATCCTTGTTTTAATAGCACGTGAGGTTCCCCTACGTAGCCCAAATTACAAGGGCATACAATAAGGTACACCTTATTACGTGTATTATAGGTCCAGAGTTCTTTCGCTTGTATGGTACAGCTGTTAAATGTCATAGTCTCACCAGGAATAATTTGATCACAGGATTGGCAAGAACCACAGCGTGAGGTACCTTTCACTCCATTTCTCCCATTGATGGATTTCTGTATATAGGGTGGACTGTGATTAAGCTTGCTAAAACGTGATCTTACTATGAGGTCTTTCAGGTTTTTATTACGGCGATGTGCAAACATTGGTTTACTTAACTTATTCTGAGTTTGATTCACATTCAAAAGATGCCAGTTAGAGTTGATTATCTGCCTGACCGTAGCATCCAAAGTTGAATGTTTGGTTATGCAAACAAGTTTCGGATCCTGTTTTTGTTTGTATGTATTGAGGAGAGAGTCACGATCGTAGAAACGTGCTCTTTTATATGCCTCTCTTATGAGGCTATGGGGGTAACCTCATTCTACAAACTTTTTGTCTCATTTTCATGGACTGGGAGTCATAATCTTTGAGATTCGTACAATTCCTCCTGACCCTTAGGAATTGTGAGCAAGGAATGCTATCTTTCTGACAGCGAGGGTGGAAACTCTTGAAATGTAGCAGAGTATTTCTTGCTGAGGGTTTTGTATATAGATCAACCTCCAAATGACCATCATTTTGTTTAATATAGATGTCAAGGAATTCCACTTGATGTGAATTTATATGGGCAGTAAAACGGAGATTTTTATCAGTTAAATTGAGCCACTCCAAAAACTCCTTCAGAGTCTGTTCCCCATCGGTCCACACAAAAAAGATGTCATTGATGTATCAATACCAATGGGAAACAGACTCGTAGAAGGGGGCAATCTCATTATGGATAAATTTGGACTCAAAAAGGGACATATAGATGTTTGCTATTGAGGGCGCCATAGAAGCCCCCATAGAAACACCATTTGTTTGTAGATACATGTCTTCTCCGAACTCAAAGAAGTTTTCTTTTAAAACTAAAGTGAGGCATTCCTTAACGAAGGGTTTTGAGCAGGGTGAGAGAGCGCAATTTGAATGAAACATGTCCGTACCATATTTACAAGACTGTAGCATATTTAGGACTTGTAACGTGAAATTAGAAGCTTGTAGCATGAAGTTAGCACATGTAACTTAAGTAATAAGAAATGTATTCGTATGTATTCTAGAATGTGCATTAGAATTAGAAAGGCCCGTATACATAGGTTGGGCTAATATAGAAATGTGAAAATGCTTAAAGAACAGTAGAACGTGCTAAACAGAATTCATATATGTATGTAATTATTAAACGGAGAAAGCGGTGCAATGTAAAGTGAAGAAATGTGCAGACTATATAGCACTGTGTAGGAACGAGAGTATAACATTGTATTTTATGTAACAAGGATTTGCTTATAATGAATAAGTTGCTAATTCGATTATATATATATATATGTGTGTTAAAAGTCATACCGTGTAGAAGAGTTTGTAGGAATTTTAGAATAGTGTGGTCATATGTGATTTTAACCTAACAGACCAAGGGTTCGCAAGAGTGTAGTCCACTGCATATAATTTAGTGGCCTCACAGGAAAAGGGGGATAGCTTTGATCTGTACGTGCGAGACAAGAGTCAAAGGTCTTGTTAAATTAAAGTGACAATGCTGGACGAAGTTTATGGCTTAAGTGAGATAAGGGACGCTTGGAATTTGGGGTCTTGTTACGAAGTGACTGTTCACAGGACCAAAGGAGGTTACGATCACAACGGTAATGAATGGAACTCTGTTGAGGTGATAGACTTTGCTCTGAAAGTGTCAACTGGAATGTCATGAGGTTACCAGCACGATGACGAAGATGGCGCCTAAGAAGCAAGGTCAACTTAACAGACGACGCGAAGAGATGAAGCTATGGAAAAACCCAGAAGCGGGATCACGTGAAATGTGTACGTGGTGGGCGTCTCAAAGGGGCGTTCCACCCATACTGTGATTTTGTATTTAGGGGCAGCACCCCGGGGAGGAGAAGCTAGCGCAGATGGCCTGAGAGAGAGCAAGGGAACGAGAGCAGTAGGCAGAGGACCCTTAGAGAGCGGATGGGTAGGCAGAAAGGGTACTGCTTCTCGACATAGGTTTCCATCAGAGATTGAGAGAGTTTGAACTTCTTTGGAAGTCAAACTGCTGACACCTTTTTAGGGACAAGAACTTGCAGAGTGAGGATGTCACCTAGCATAGAGTAGGGACAGATTTAACTTGTTTATTCGATTTCTGTAAATGACGCAACAGATCCACTTTGTGTCTATGCTATTCAATTTGTTGATTCTGGAATTGGTTTTAATTGTTTTCTTTTGTAGACTGAGATTCTTTAGGGAATTTATGTTCCTTTTAGTTCCTGTATACTTGTTGAATCTTATCCTGAGAGGATTGTATATGCAATTGACATTGATTTTATATTAATATTTAAACATTATCAGTCGTAAGTGGTTCTTCAGAGTTGCGTCAGTTTATGGGGTTGATCTAACTTATGTGGGTTTGCCTTTTACTTAATGACAGTCAATAATCGATCCAAAATTGGATGAATGAGATAGGTATCTAGGTGATCAGAAAAGGTATCAAAATCTCATTCCCCGCAGTTGGTAGCAGAGAAAGATGGTTGGCTTCTTGAGGAAGGCAACCTAGGTCAGGTCTAGATTACCCCAAGGTCCCTAGTCATCGACGACCAGAAGAAGAATCCCTGCCGAAGCAGGTGCTGACGGTGCGAGAGAGAAAAGCAGCAGAGTCGGTCGAGAGTGAGTATAAGGGTCATGCGTTGCCAGATTGCGGTGTTTTGTGTTGTACCTGTGTCGTAATGTCAAGCGGAGTTGAATGCCTGTAGTGTGATTGAGGGAAGGTTGTGAGCGCGCGCAACCGGATAAAATCTTAAGTCCAAGGAAGGGCTTAAGTGGTTCGGGTGTATCGAACACCCAGAGTAATTGTCTACCATTGTAAAGGGGGTCATGAGGTACCGTTGATCGGCCGCAGGACCGTGATAGGGGGAATGTCTGAGTGAGTGTATGAGTAACGGACGCTGGTCGGACGTTTACTGTGTGTAAGTAACCTATCAGATAAGGCGAGCGTCTGAACGTGAGAGGAAAGACGCCTAGTCAGTTGAGGTGACAATTACAGTTAGACTGTGGACGTACAGTCAAGAAAAGTGATCGCTTGGTCGGAAGTAGTCATTTTTCGGCGTATGAATGAAAACGCATGCAAGACCGTGAGACGAGCTGAGAAAGGAGAGGAACTGCTGCAGAGGGGACGAGTGACGTCAGCGTAGAGCCGCGCTGGGATTGGCCGGTCAGCGTAGAGTCGCGCTGGGATAGGCTGGTCAGCGAGAGCCGCGCAGGGATTGGCTGTTTGTCAGCGAGAAGTAAATAAGGAAGAGAAATAAGGAAAATCGTAGATTTTTGAAAATGAAGTGTTTTAAGCGTTTAAGGGCGATCTTTAAGAGAGATAGAGGAAGCTCGTATGCAGGGGAAGAAGCCCCACCAGAAGGCACACCAGCTTATTATATGGCTGTGAATGTAGGGTTACACTCCATACTATGGATCTCCGAGTGGAGTAAGCTAACAGAAGGAAATGAGGAACTGACGTTCCCGAGATACGGGACGTTTAGGTTAGAAGTATTGAATCAACTGAAAGCGGTAATGCTAGCAACGAGACCTCTACCGAGGCCAACACAGTTCGAAGCCCTTAGTGTATGGTTCAGGGCGGCACACGACAAGAGCTTGAATAGACGCCAGGAAAGAGTGAGACGATCGGTAAAAGCAGTGCAGGATGCTAAATGGGATGATGAAGCTAAAAAGTGGAGGGTGCAAAAAATAGAAGCAGACAAATTGTACCCAATGCTAGAGGCTACGGGAGGAAAAAAGCCTCTAGAAGAAGATGAGGACAGCGAGTCGGATGATGGTCTGATAGAGAGGCTATTAATGGACAGACCACCTCCGTACAATAGAGAAGCCGAAAGTCCCGAACTACAGCAAGGGGACGGGGCTAGGTGGGGGGAATATAAACCGCTCCCAGTAACAGAGTGGGATCCCAAGAAAGGTGAGGAAGTACCTCAATCTAGTCCCGTACAGAGAGTAGTAGGAAGATTCGTGGTCCAGAAGGTGCCAGAAACGGAGTGCGCAAGGTCGTACCAACTGCCAGATGCTCTACAAGTACCTGTTACCATAGGTCCTATAGTGTCAATCTATAACCCGGAGGGAGCCCAGCAGGAGGAACAGGCACGATGGGACAGGGAAAGGGCAGAGATGGAAAGTAGGAATAATACGATCAATTCCCAAAGGCAGTTGCTAGGACCAAGGAATCGGAGTACCCCATTGGGTCCAGTAACGGATCCCTGGATAGAACAGGGGGGTCAGAGAGGACAGATGGATCTGAGGGGACCGAAACCAAAATCCTTTAAGGAGTTAAGAGAGTACTTGAAAGAATGGGATGCTGCCGAAGAGACTCAGAATAAAAGAATAGAAACAGAAGCAGAATGGAGAGATCAAGATAACAGGATCCTCTCTCACTGCGGAGCTGGCGAAAGCAGCCCGGAGTGGGAGGGAGGGAGTCAAGGAAGCAAAGGAGATACTTGCCATACCATCGGTGGCAATAGACAATTGTGTGAAGACAAGAGTACAGGATGTGGGGGGATGCCTCGCCCCATCCTTAGTGAGGGAGAACGAAAGACGCAGGAGTACCGAAATAGTTTCAGGTGCACTCACCATGCCCCGGACGAAAATGTGCGACATTGGAGTCACGAGGGTATGGGGAGTCGCGAAGGGTCTCGCCATGCATCCGGTGATCACGGACGGGATCGCGGGAACATGGAGGGCCGTGAAGGACCTTTCCGTTTATTGAGTGACACCAGACAGCAAGGGAATGGCAGTGATTTAGAACAGAACGGAGGATCCTATCTCGCATCTAGAGAGGCCGAGCTAAAAAGACAGAATGCAGTGATGGGGAATAGAACATTGTTCCACCATACCCCAAGGGAAGATGGAAAAGCTTGGGACCTAGAGAGGTGGGAACAAAGAGAAGCAAGAAGGACTCCTCATAACTCACCTGTGCCCAGACGTAGGACTCGTAGTGGGGGTGAGAGGGATGTAAACGAATCACCTAGGAGTGAGGTACTGAGAGCTGAGATAAAAGCAAAACGGCTCGATGTAACCAGTTTGAAGTCAGATTTGGATGAAATAATAGACGGCACATTGCCAATGGAAAGGATCGATCTGTATGAACAGGATGAAATACTGTTTATATCTAAGGATGTTACTCGGAAAGCGAGGTCAGTTCATGAAAAATTATCTGAGTTGGCAGACAGGTATATGATAGACTTATCACGAACTAAAGCTTTACAGGGTAACCATAGGTTAAACTGCACGGATCAGGATCTAGATGAGCGTAGGACGATTGGGCTGAAAGTACACATAAAGGAACTGATCTTGAGTATCAGATTGTGGAGGAATTTGGATAAATGGGAGGAAAGATGGTCCAAGAGGGGATCCGTCAGAAGGAGTACACTTGCGGGGTCCCCGGAGGGAGGGCTAATGCGAATGGAAGCTTTCCCTTTGCGAGAGATCGCGAACGGAAACTACGTGCATGTGCCCTGGAGTAGGGGGGATCTAGCGGCATTTACCAATTCTTTCCCAAAGTTAAGGGAGAATCCCGTCGAGTGGTACAAACAGGTAGAGAGGTTCGTGAAGATCTCTAAGGTGCTGTGGGTCGACTTGTACACCCTGTTTGATATCGTAGTACCCAGAGATTTATGGACGGCATGCAAACTTAGTGTCGAATGGCCCATTTGTGAACCAGATAGGGATGCCCGGACGAATGGTCCATCAGAAAGAGTCATGGAAAAGTATGAGAGGGTAATTGCATGGTTAAAAGAGAAGGTGCCGTTGCAGGACATAGACTGGGTTAAGATAGATCGAACAACTCAGGAACCTAAAGAGACCGTTCACGAGTTCTATGAGAGATTGCTGAAAGCATTCAAACAGTACAGTGGATTGGACGTAATGGATCCTAAAGACATAGGACAGTTTGTGTCGAAGTTCGTCCTGGGATTGAGATCAGACATAAGCTTAATGATTCAACAGCATTTGATTTGTTGGCAGAACAAACCTTTAGATGAGATTCTGAGGTATGCGAGGTACTGTAGCGACGAAATAGATTCGAAAGCAAAGAAACTTAAGGAGAAGCTGATGTTGGTGCAGATGCAGTCAGCTGGAAAGGGTGGACAGCGGCAACAGGGAACAGGAACCCTAGGGAAGAAACAGAATAATCAAAGCAGAGATGAGGAAGAAAAACCGAGACCTAGGGTAGATATCGCGACACTGAAAAAGACAACGAGGTGCCATCAGTGTAACGAGGTGGGACATTGGAGACGCGAGTGTCCCTATAATGTCGAGACGGGGGAAATAGAACAGGAGGAGGATGAGGTTCAGAACAGCATGGTAAAGGGAACAGCGCTCCCGAAGGGAAAGTTTATCAAAGGGGGGACTCAGACTCCTCGAGCTCAGTTCCCTCAACCGCCTCGGATTGCAAATGGAGGAAAAGCCTATAGACAACTGCCACTGTTCGTAGGAGGAGAAGAATGCTACTACGTTGATCCCCTTACGGGACAACGAGTGAATAGGGAAGAAGACTGTACTCTAGGAGCAGCCCTGGAGGTAGACCAGAGAGGACCATACGTAGAGGCTGAGGTGGCTGGAATTCCTACGACCTTTTTGGTGGATACGGGGGCCACTCGATCCACTTTGAGATCGTCGGTAGTCCCAGGTCTGCCAATGTCGGGAGAGACGATTCAGGTGGTAGGAGTCGCAAATAGGAGAATGACGAATCCTCTGACAGAACCAGTGTCAGTGAAGATAGGGAATTACAGTGATGAACATCAGTTTGTGATTTGTGATTCTAGCCCTGTGTGTCTGCTAGGAAGAGATCTGTTGTGTAAATTAAATTGCACAATATATTGCACACCTGAAGGAGTAGAAGTGCAGACTAACGATGATGATGCCGACTTTAAGGTTGTAAACTCGCAGGGATGCGTGGAACTATACCCTACCCTAACGGTGGAGGAGCTTCCACAGGACTTGAAGGAGACAGTGTCAGCTGAGGTGTGGGATTTTACTGGAGAAGAAATAGGACTGATTAAAGGGGTAGAACCGGTAAAGATCATGGTAAAACCCAATGCCGAGTATCCAAGAACACCACAATATAAGTTTACACCGGAGACAATTGCAGGAATAAAGCCTGTGATCGAATTCATGATTAAACAGGGAATACTGAAGGAGATCGTGGGAAGTCCATGTAACTCCCCGATTATGGGTTTGCAGAAGCCTAGTGGGAAATACAGAATAGTGCAGGACCTTCGAAAGATTAATACTATCGTTGTTTCATGTTGTCCAGTGGTACCGAATCCATCAGTGATATTGTTTCAGATACCGTTCCAAGCTGAATGGTTCACAGTGATAGACTTGTGCCAGGCTTTCTTTTCGATCCCTTTAGATGAGGAAAGCCAGTATCTGTTTGCTTTTAAGCTGGAAAATCGCGTTTTAACATGGTGTCGTATTCCCCAGGGGTATACAGAAAGCCCATCGATTTTTAACCAGCTGCTGAAGAAAAATCTTGAAAGTCTAGTACTGCCCATGAATTCGGTTCTGGTCCAGTACATAGACGACCTACTTGTGGCGTCAGAAACTGAGGAAGCTTGCAAAGTAGACACCATCACCTTACTAAATCACTTGGCCGAGAACGGACACAAGGTGTCTCCAAGTAAATTGCAGTATTGTCTGACCGAAGTGCAATACTTGGGCCATAGGATTGAAAAGGGAAAACGGAAGGTGTCTCCAGACAGAATAGAGGCGATCATGAAAATGAACGCGCCTAAAACACAAAGAGAAGTCAGGATGTTTCTAGGCATGGTTGGTTATTGCCGGCAGTGGATAGCCAACTTTTCACTGAAGGCAAAACCTTTACAAAAACTGACGCACAAGGGGGTGAGTGATCCGGTACCATGGGACAAAGATTGTTTGATGGCATTTTTGCAGCTGAGGGAGGACTTGTGTCGTGCCCCGGCTTTGGGAATGCCTGATTACGAAAAACCATTCTTGCTTTACTGCTGTGAAAGGGAAGGTTGTGCTTTAGCAGTTTTGGCCCAGATACACGGAAATGCCCGTAGACCAGTCGCATACTTTTCGGCTACCTTAGATCCAGTAGCCGCAGCGTTGCCCGGATGTCTCAAATCCGTTGCTGCAACGGGTGTCAGCATTGAAAGGTGTGAAAATGTGGTGATGGGACATCAGTTAGTGGTGTACGTACCACATTCTGTGGAATTGTTAATGACTAGGACCAAGACCCAGCATCTGACGAATAGTAGGCTCACACGCTATGAGCAAGTCATATTGGCTGCTGGGAATGTGACCCTAAAAAGATGCTCTGTCTTGAATCCTGCTACTTTGATGCCACTTCCAAATGATATTGATGATGAAATTTGTACAGATCATGACTGCCTTGATGTGACTGAACTATGCACCAAACCAAGACCAGATATCGTAGATGAGCCATTGACTGACCCTGATGAAATATTCTTTGTTGATGGTTCATGCGTAAGAGACGATATCGGTCAGCTGAGAGCAGCATATGCAGTTTGTACCATTACCAGAGTAGTGGAAGCCGCCTGCCTGGAAGGAGTACATTCCGCTCAGGTAGCTGAAATCATTGCTTTGACCCGTGCCTGTTTGGCAGGCAACAAAATTCGAGTCACCATATACACCGATAGCCAGTATGGTTTCGGGGTAGTTCACGACTACGGGCAGTTGTGGTCTCAAAGAGGTTACATGACCTCCTCGGGTTCTCCTATTAGGAATGGAGAATTCGTGAGATTATTGTTAGAAGCATTACAAGGTCCAACAGCTATAGCGGTTGTTAAATGCGCCGCGCACACAAAGAATACAGATTTTGTGTCACAAGGAAAATACGCAGATGAGGTCGCACGTTACTGTGCGGAACAGGGGTATTCTCACACCAATGTAGAAGTGGGGGGAATACAGGAAAGAACTGAGTTGACTATGCTGTTAGACACTGTAGATACGTGGGATGAATTGAAGAGTGTCCAGGAAAATGCACCAGATTTTGAGAAAAAGGCATGGGAAACAGCTGGGTGTACCAAAAGTGAGATGAATTTTTGGATTTCTGCAGATGGGAGAGCAGTTTTACCAAACGAACTTGTTAGTCCAATGGCAAGGAGATTGCATGGACCAGCACACATAGGTAGAGATGCCATGGTTAGAGTATTCAGACAAACGTGGTACAATCCGAAGTTTAGAATAGCGGCAGAAGCAGTATGTCAGCGTTGTGCTATCTGTCAGCAACTAAACGTAGGAAAAAGAACACCAGTCACATTGAGTCACATAGGGAGGTCTGGGGGGCCTTTCAATAGAATGCAGCTGGATTTTATTGAAATGCCCAAGTGCAATCGACTCAGATACGTCTTAGTGATTGTCTGTATATTTTCCAGATGGGTTGAAGCTTACCCTACACGTAGGTGCGATACACTTACAGTAGCAAAATTGTTGCTTAGAGAGTTGATACCGAGGTTTGGGGTGCCAGCCTCTTTGGAATCGGACAGAGGAACTCATTTCAACAGCGAAATAGTGAAGATGCTATGTTCAGCCTTAAGTATCGACCAGAAGCTCCACTGTAGTTATCGACCAGAAGCTTCGGGGATTGTAGAACAAATCAACAGCACAATAAAATCCAGACTCGCCAAAGTTTGTTCATCGACATCCCTGAGTTGGCCTGATGCACTTCCATTGGTCCTTATGAGCATACGTAGCACACCCGATAGAAGGACAGGTCTCTCTCCACACGAGGTGCTAATGGGGAGAGCTATGAGACTGCCATCGGTTCCGACTGCAGCATTGTTGAACATCACAGACGATTTGATCTTGGACTACTGCAAGGGACTATCTGATGCCATTCATTCTGTGTCCCTCCAGGTCCAGGCTGCAGAGGTTCCATCAGCACAAGACTTGTGCCATGACCTGTGTCCGGGGGACTGGGTCCTGGTGAAGAAGCATGTCAGGAAGAACTGTCTAGACGTGCGCTGGCGTGGACCATTCCAAGTCATACTAGTTACGAACACTGCAGTAAAGTGTGGAGGCTTGCCCAACTGGATACACGCCTCACACACCCGAAGAGTTCCAGCACCTCTGGAAGAAACAGCTCCTCTCTCGGATGAAAATCCAGCGGAAAGCGGAGAAGCCACAGAGAGGGAAAGTCAAGCTGTAGAGGTGATCGAAGAGGCTGAGCCTGTGTCGGAACAGGCTGATGACGGTCAGGACACCAGTGAGACCGAAATTGCCTCAGAAGAAGAAAACAGCTGGGTGTTCGAGTCAGATACCGAACAAGCTGTAAGTGATCAAGAGACGAGTCCAAGAACAAGGAGCAGGAGGACAAGGAATGGAGAAGCTAGTTGGCCGGAAAGAAGGAGAAGGTCAACCTTGGGAGCAAATTCAGAGAGAACCCTTGTCCCGATCTCTGAAGATTCAGATCTAGACGAAGAAGTTACGGACTCAGGCTCTGAGAGTCCGAGAAGATCAAGAAGGGTACGTGTGCCCTGCAGAAGGTACGCCACCCCAGAATGGACTTATCTAGCAGATATCCTGGAGACAGAGATCTGGGAGAGTGAGAGACGTACAGGTGACCAATCTCGATCAAATTGTGACAGTGGAGATATGGATGTTGACTCCTGGAATCGAGTCTGAGGAGTTACTGATCTTTACGAGGATTGTTGTAGATGCATAAAGACTTTTTATAATTAAGAGATAAAGAAGAAGATAACCTAGCCCCGAGTGGAAAGAAGAATCAAATTAGGGATTACATTTAGAGGACGGAGAAGGGTTAGGGTTGTCTGTTGCTAAAGATAAAGGACATTGTTGTGAAAAAGAGACTTTTATTGATTAAGAGCGCTTCACAGACTGAGAAAGCAAATAAAGCAAACAAGGATCTGAAAAAGAAAACTTTTCCTCGAAAAAGAAAGAGCTACATTGTTTGATAACATGGAGAATGGCAACCCAAACCGAAAAGCCAAATGCATAATAGGTACACTAATAGCAGTAGTAATTTTTCTCATTATTACAGTAGTTACCATATCATACATAGTGGGACATACAAGCGTAAAGGACACAATAGATGTAAAGCCTGTAACGACTTTGAAACCTGCTCTTGTTGGGAAGAAGGAGGAGAGCAATGTAATTCATGAAAAGGCGTTACTGGCAGATGAAGCTCGTAGGTTACCCGTAGACGAGTCACAGGGAAATTTTAGATCAAATGCATATGCCAAGTTATTATATGAGTATATTGATGCCATGGAGGCCAAGGATTGTTATGTTTGCATGCAATTGCCGGCTTCCGTAGATGAAGGCATCAGATATCATCATCTCCCACTGACATATGGGATAACATGTAGTTTATTGCTTAGTATATTTTATGGTAGAGAAGGGTTCGAGTACTACTTTTCAAATTATGATTCGGTACTGCCTGAAGTCCCGAATTATAAGCAAATGAATAAGTGGGACTATCACAAAAAGGAAGATAGATTAGCAAAATTCTTTCTTCCTTGGGATACATTAGATACTTCATATGCACGCAGAAACAATTTGACTTGCAAAGTTTCAGAAATTGAGAAGAAGTTTATTGGACAGGTAGATGACCGGTACAGGAGGCAGAAGATTCTAAAAAAAATGTCAGGACAGTGGAAAACAGATTGGACCGAGGAAGAAAAAGCACACAAGAAGAAGGGTAGCAATGGTCCAATAGCTTTGGATAGAACGCAGAAAGGAAAGTTATGTTTAACTCGAAGCAAGACATATTATGAGAGTGTATTTGTAGGTGAAGTTAATTGCGAACATGCTTTTCGGTTAGAGTATTATACGAAAGATTTCATGAAAGGGATGCAAGCGATTCCTAATGTATATTTTGTATGTGGAAGAAATGCCTATGTAAAATTGCCTGACAATTGGTATGGTTCGTGTTATTTGGCAATTGTCTTCCCCAAAATATATCATGCAAAGGATTTAGAGATCATAGAAGGAAAGGCTTCGAAAAGAGCGAAAAGGGAAGTAGGAGATGCTGAAGTAGTTGGAGACATATTTGGAGCAATGTTTCCTCTTTTAGGTTTAATACTTAATGATGTTAAGATCAGGAGACTAGCTACAGTTGTGGATAGATTGTCTGCTAGTACTGCAAGGTCATTGATGCTAGTAGAAGGAGAGATGCAGTCGATTAGGGCAATGGTTCTTCAAAACCGTCTTGCTTTAGATGTTCTGCTAGCAAAAGAGGGCGGAGTCTGCAAGGCTTTGAAGGTCCAGGAATGTTGTACTTACATTCCAGACAATTCAAAACTACTTGAGAAAGTCATACAGAACATTACAGAGATACATCAAGAAATCGAAGATTTGACAAAAGTAAATGTTTGGGAGAAAGTAGGTCATGGAATGGGAAGGGTTGGAAGTTGGTTTGCCAATCTTGGTAAAAGCGTTGTTTGGTACATATTGAAACCTGTCTTGATAATATTAATTTGCATAATCACATTGTTGGGTTTGGTGAGACTGTACAAATGGTATAGGTCAAACCGGTTACAAAGGTCCATGAGAGAGCAAGAAAGGAGATTAGCTGCTTTACAAGATCAACAGTATAAAAGTCTGAGAGCTCTCGAAACGATAAAAAGGGGGAACCTTGTAACTAGTTCTGTGTAAAGTAACATTCAAATTGAAATTAGTGATGACCCCTAGAGGTCATCAAAGGGGGGAACTGAGAGAGCGCAATTTGAATGAAACATGTCCGTACCATATTTACAAGACTGTAGCATATTTAGGACTTGTAACGTGAAATTAGAAGCTTGTAGCATGAAGTTAGCACATGTAACTTAAGTAATAAGAAATGTATTCGTATGTATTCTAGAATGTGCATTAGAATTAGAAAGGCCCGTATACATAGGTTGGGCTAATATAGAAATGTGAAAATGCTTAAAGAACAGTAGAACGTGCTAAACAGAATTCATATATGTATATAATTATTAAACGGAGAAAGCGGTGCAATGTAAAGTGAAGAAATGTGCAGACTATATAGCACTGTGTAGGAACGAGAGTATAACATTGTATTTTATGTAACAAGGATTTGCTTATAATGAATAAGTTGCTAATTCGATTATATATATATATATGTGTTAAAAGTCATACCGTGTAGAAGAGTTTGTAGGAATTTTAGAATAGTGTGGTCATATGTGATTTTAACCTAACAGACCAAGGGTTCGCAAGAGTGTAGTCCACTGCATATAATTTAGTGGCCTCACAGGAAAAGGGGGATAGCTTTGATCTGTACGTGCGAGACAAGAGTCAAAGGTCTTGTTAAATTAAAGTGACAATGCTGGACGAAGTTTATGGCTTAAGTGAGATAAGGGACGCTTGGAATTTGGGGTCTTGTTACGAAGTGACTGTTCACAGGACCAAAGGAGGTTACGATCACAACAGTAATGAATGGAACTCTGTTGAGGTGATAGACTTTGCTCTGAAAGTGTCAACTGGAATGTCATGAGGTTACCAGCACGATGACGAAGATGGCGCCTAACAGACGACGCGAAGAGATGAAGCTATGGAAAAACCCAGAAGCGGGATCACGTGAAATGTGTACGTGGTGGGCGTCTCAAAGGGGCGTTCCACCCATACTGTGATTTTGTATTTAGGGACAGCACCCCGGGGAGGAGAAGCTAGCGCAGATGGCCTGAGAGAGAGCAAGGGAACGAGAGCAGTAGGCCGAGGACCCTAAGAGAGCGGATGGGTAGGCAGAAAGGGTACTGCTTCTCGACATAGGTTTCCATCAGAGATTGAGAGAGTTTGAACTTCTTTGGAAGTCAAACTGCTGACACCTTTTTAGGGACAAGAACTTGCAGAGTGAGGATGTCACCTAGCAAAGAGTAGGGACAGATTTAACTTGTTTATTCGATTTCTGTAAATGACGCAACAGATTCACTTTGTGTCTATGCTATTCAATTTGTTGATTCTGGAATTGGTTTTAATCGTTTTCTTTTGTAGACTGAGATTCTTTAGGGAATTTATGTTCCTTTTAGTTCCTGTATACTTGTTGAATCTTATCCTGAGAGGATTGTATATGCAATTGACATTGATTTTATATTAAATTTTTAAACTTTATCAGTCGTAAGTGGTTCTTCAGAGTTGCGTCAGTTTATGGGGTTGATCTAACTTATGTGGGTTTGCCTTTTACTCAATGACAGTCAATAATCGATCCAAAATTGGATGAATGAGATAGGTATCTAGGTGATCAGAAAAGGTATCAAAATCTCATTCCCCGCAAGGGTATGCTATATCTATCGATAAACCACATTGTTGCATCAATGGCCTCCACTTGAGGGATATTGCTGTATAGAGACTCGATGTCTAGTGTGACCAAGACATCTCTATTCTCATTAAAAGGAAGGTTTTCCACTTTAGAAATTACGTCCCCTGTATCCTTCACATAGGATGGTACAAGAGGTATGAAGAAACGAAAAACCTTGTCTAGATATTTTGAGACTGCTTCACTACACACCAGCCGGAGTGTAGGGAAGAGCTCAACCTTGAACTCCTTCCAAATTTTTAGTGGAATCGGGTCAAGCGGAGACCCAGACGTAATACCAAAGGCCACTTCCCTGAACACCACTGCAGACAGCTGCGCAAATTCCACAAGGGACTCAAATCCTCCCAGTTCATGAACGGCCCCAAGAGTCGACAGGCTGCCACAATCAGCTCCTGCCAGGATTTGTTGCTGCTCCACCCCCAGATCATCAATATTCAGTTTGATTTTATCCTGAAAGAACCTGACTAGGTTCTCACAGAGTTCCTGGGAGGGGTGATACTCATTCTTGACACAGTCTGGGCTAATAAGGCTATTCATAAAATTGAAAATGCTACGAGAGCTATTCGGTTCAGAAAAGGGGGTGGTGATAGACAGAGTATCTGAATTAAGCAGAACACTCATACCCAGTTAACAGATCAGGGCTTGATCCATCACCGTTTTTTAACTCACTGCACCATCCCAGCTCAGAACCTGGCTACATGCAAATTAGTCTGTCCCTGGCCCGGTGCATCATGGGAACCGGGCAGACCAAACTACCAAGCCAATTCTTTTACTGGATAGGAAACAAGCTTCCGGGGACCGGTTTCTAGCATTACAGCCGTCTTCGGCCCGGCTTGCTTGAATCCTGAGGGTGCAGTGAGCAAGGGATTCATGTCTGAGCATACCCTTCCACGCTTATGGTGGACAAAACGATTCAGAAAAGGGGGTGGTGAAGGACAGAGTATCTGGATTAAGCAAAACACTCATACCCAGTCAACAGATCAGGGCTTGATCCATCACCGTTTTTTAACTCACTGCACCATCCCAGCTCAGAACCTGGCTACATGCAAATTAGTCTGACCCCTGGCCCAGTGCATCATGGGAACAGGGCAGACCAAACTACCAAGCCAATTATTTTACTGGAAAGGAAACAAGCTTCCGGGGACCGGTTTCTGGCATTACAGCCGTCTTCGGCACGGCTTGCTTGAATCCTGATGGTGCAGTGAGCAAGGGACTCATGTCTGAGCATACCCTTCCACGCTTATGGTGGACAAAACAATTCAGAAAAGGGGCGGTGATGGACAGAGTATCTGAATAAAGCAGAACACTCACACCCAGTCAACAGATCAGGGCTTGATCCATCACCGTTTTTTAACTCACTGCACCATCCCAGCTCAGAACCTGGCTACATGCAAATTAGTCTGTCCCTGGCCCAGTGCATCATGGGAACAGGGCAGACCAAACTACCAAGCCAATTCTTTTACTGGAAAGGAAACAAGCTTCCGGGGACCGGTTTCTGGCAATACAGCCGTCTTCGGCCCAGCTTGCTTGAATCCTGATGGTGCAGTGAGCAAGGGACTCATGTCTGAGCATACCCTTCCACGCTTATGGTGGACAAAACGATTCAGAAAAGGGGGTGGTGATGGACAGAGTATCTGAATTAAGCAGAACACTCATACCCAGTCAACAGATCAGGGCTTGATCCATCACCGTTTTTTAACTCACTGCACCATCCCAGCTCAGAACCTGGCTACATGCAAATTAGTCTGTCCCTGGCCCAGTGCATCATGGGAACAGGGCAGACCAAACTACCAAGCCAATTCTTTTACTGGATAGGAAACAAGCTTCCGGGGACCGGTTTCTGGCATTACAGCCGTCTTCGGCCCGGCTTGCTTGAATCCTGATGGTGCAGTGAGCAAGGGACTCATGTCTGAGCATACCCTTCCACACTTATGGTGGACAAAACGATTCAGAAAAGGGGGTGGTGATGGACAGAGTATCTGAATTAAGCAGAACACTCATACCCAGTCAACAGATCAGGGCTTGATCCATCACCGTTTTTTAACTCACTGCACCATCCCAGCTCAGAACCTGGCTACATGCAAATTGGTCTGTCCCTGGCCCAGTGCATCATGGGAACAGGGCAGACCAAACTACCAAGCCAATTCTTTTACTGGATAGGAAACAAGCTTCCCGGGACCGGTTTCTGGCATTACAGCCGTCTTCGGCCCGGCTTGCTTGAATCCTGATGGTGCAGTGAGCAAGGGACTCATGTCTGAGCATACCCTACCATGCTTATGGTGGACAAAACGATTCAGAAAAGGGGGTGGTGATGGACAGAGTATCTGAATTAACCCCTTCCATGCTGATGATGAACCCCAGCCGTCATGCACTACGGTGCTCGTGTGCTGATGACGGCTGGGGTTCGTCACGGCCCGCCCCTGTTCGTGTTGTTTACAGCACACCAGGGGAATCGCGGCCGCATGGAAGGGTTTAAGCAGAACACTCATACCCAGTCAGCATATCAGGGCTTGATCCATCACCGTTTTTTAACTCACTGCACCATCCCAGCTCAGAACCTGGCTACATGCAAATTAGTCTGTCCCTGGCCCAGTGCAGCATGGGAACAGGGCAGACCAAACTACCAAGTTAATTCTTTTACTGGAAAGGAAACAAGCTTCGGGGGACCGTTTTCTGGCATTACAGCCGTCTTCGGCCCGGCTTGCTTGAATCCTGATGGTGCAGTGAGCAAGGGACTCATGTCTGAGCATACCCTTCCACGCTTATGGTGGACGAAACGATTCAGAAAAGGGGGTGGTGATGGACAGAGTATCTGAATTAAGCAGAACACTCATACCCAGTCAACAGATCAGGGCTCGATCCATCACCGTTTTTTAACTCACTGCACCATCCCAGCTCAGAACCTGACTACATGCAAATTAGTCTGTCCCTGACCCAGTGCATCATGGGAACAGGGCAGACCACACTACCAAGCCAATTCTTTTACTGGAAAGGAAACAAGCTTCCGGGGACCGGTTTCTGGCATTTCAGCCGTCTTCGGCCCGGCTTGCTTGAATCCTGATGGTGCAGTGAGCAAGGGACTCATGTCTGAGCATACCCTTCCACATTTATGGTGGACAAAACGATTCAGGAAAAGGGGGTGGTGATGGACAGAGTATCTGAATTAAGCAGAACACTCATACCCAGTCAACAGATCAGGGCTTGATCCATCACCGGTTTTTTAACTCACTGCACCATCCCAGCTCAGAACCTGGCTACATGCAAATTAGTCTGTCCCTGGCCCAGTGCATCATGGGAGCAGGGCAGACCAAACTACCAAGCCTATTCTTTTACTGGAAAGGAAACAAGCTTCCAGGGACCGGTTTCTGGCATTACAGCCGTCTTCGGCCCGACTTGCTTGAATCCTGATGGTGCAGTGAGCAAGGGACTCATGTCTGAGCATACCCTTCCACGCTTATAGTGGAAAAACAATTCAGAAAAGGGGGTGGTGATGGACAGAGTATCTGAATTAAGCAGAACACTCATACCCAGTCAACAGATCAGGGCTTGATCCATCACCGTTTTTTAACTCACTGCACCATCCCACCTCAGAACCTGGCTACATGCAAATTAGTCTGTCCCTGGCCCAGTGCATCATGGGAACAGGGCAGACCAAACTACGAAGCCAATTCTTTTACTGGAAAGGAAACAAGCTTCCGGGGACCGGTTTCTGGCAATACAGCCGTCTTCGGCCCAGCTTGCTTGAATCCTGATGGTGCAGTGAGCAAGGGACTCATGTCTGAGCATACCCTTCCACGCTTATGGTGGACAAAAGGATTCAGAAAAGGGGGTGGTGATGGACAGAGTATCTGAATTAAGCAGAACACTCATACCCAGTCAACAGATCAAGGCTTGATCCATCACCGTTTTTTAACTCACTGCACCATCCCAGCTCAGAACCTGGCTACATGCAAATTAGTCTGTCCCTGGCCCAGTGCATCATGGGAACAGGGCAGACCAAACTACCAAGCTAATTCTTTTACTGGATAGGAAACAAGCTTCCGGAGACCGGTTTCTGGCATTACAGCCGTCTTCGGCCCGGCTTGCTTGAATCCTGATGGTGCAGTGAGCAAGGGACTCATGTCTGAGCTTACCCTTCCACGTTTATGGTGGACAAAACGATTCAGAAAAGGGGGTGGTGATGGACAGAGTATCTGAATTAAGCAGAACACTCATACCCAGTCAACAGATCAGGGCTTGATCCATCACCGTTTTTTAACTCACTGCACCATCCCAGCTCAGAGCCTGGCTACATGCAAATTATTCTGTCCCTGGCCAAGTGCATCATGGGAACAGGGCAGACCAAACTACCAAGCCAATTCTTTTACAGGAAAGGAAACAAGCTTCCGGGGACCGGTTTCTGGCATTACAGCCGTCTTCGGCCCGGCTTGCTTGAATCCTGATGGTGCAGTGAGCAAGGGACTCATGTCTGAGCATACCCTTCCACGCTTTTTGTGGACAAAACGATTCAGAAAAGGGGGTGGTGATGGACAGAGTATCTGAATTAAGCAGAACACTCATACCAGGTCAACAGATCAGGGCTTGATCCATCACCGTTTTTTAACTCACTGCACCATCCCAGCTCAGAACCTGGCTACATGCAAATTAGTCTTTCCCTGGCCCAGTGCATCATGGGAACAGGGCAGACCAAACTACCAAGCCGATTCTTTTACTGGAAAGGAAACAAGCTTCCGTGGACCGGTTTCTGGTATTACAGCCGTCTTCGGCCCGGCTTGCTTGAATCCTGATGGTGCAGTGAGCAAGGGACTCATGTCTGAGCATAGCCTTCCACGCTTATGGTGGACAAAATGATTCAGAAAATGGGGTGGTGATGGACAGAGTATTTGAATTAAGCAGAACACTCATACCCAGTCAACAGATCAGGGCTTGATCCATCACCGTTTTTTAACTCACTGCACCATCCCAGCTCAGAACCTGACTACATGCAAATTAGTCTGTCCCTGACCCAGTGCATCATGGGAACAGGGCAGACCACACTACCAAGCCAATTCTTTCACTGGAAAGGAAACAAGCTTCCGGGGACCGGTTTCTGGCATTACAGCCGTCTTCGGCCCGGCTTGCTTGAATCCTGATGGTGCAGTGAGCAAGGGACTCATGTCTGAGCATACCCTTCCACACTTATGGTGGACAAAACGATTCAGGAAAAGGGGGTGGTGACGGACAGAGTATCTGAATTAAGCAGAACACTCATACCCAGTCAACAGATCAGGGCTTGATCCATCACCGGTTTTTTAACTCACTGCACCATCCCAGCTCAGAACCTGGCTACATTCAAATTAGTCTGTCCCTGGCCCAGTCCATCATGGGAACAGGGCAGACCAAACTACCAAGCCAATTCTTTTACTGGAAAGGAAACAAGCTTCCAGGGACCGGTTTCTGCCATTACAGCCGTCTTTGGCCCGACTTGCTTGAATCCTGATGATGCAGTGAGCAAGGGACTCATGTCTAAGCATACCCTTCCACGCTTATAGTGGAAACACGATTCAGAAAAGGGGGTGGTAATGGACAGAGTATCTGAATTAAGCAGAACACTCATACCCAGTCAACAGATCAGGGCTTGATCCATCACCATTTTTTAACTCACTGCACCATCCCAGCTCAGAACCTGGTTACATGCAAATTAGTCTGTCCCTGGCCCAGTGCATCATGGGAACAGAGCAGACCAAACTACCAAGCCAATTCTTTTACTGGAAAGGAAACAAGCTTCCGGGGACCGGTTTCTGGCATTACAGCCGTCTTCGGCCTGGCTTGCTTGAATCCTGATGGTGCAGTGAGCAAGGGACTCATGTCTGAGCATACCCTTCCACGCTTATGGTGGACAAAACGATTCAGAAAAGGGGGTGGTGATGGACAGAGTATCTGAATTAAGCAGAACACTCATACCCAGTCAACAGATCAGGGCTTGATCCATCACCGTTTTTTAACTCACTGCACCATCCCACCTCAGAACCTGGCTACATGCAAATTAGTCTGTCCCTGGCCCAGTGCATCATGGGAACAGGGCAGACCAAACTACCAAGCCAATTCTTTTACTGGAAAGGAAACAAGCTTCCGGGGACCGGTTTCTGGCAATACAGCCGTCTTCGGCCCAGCTTGCTTGAATCCTGATGGTGCAGTGAGCAAGGGACTCATGTCTGAGCATACCCTTCCACGCTTATTGTGGACAAAACGATTCAGAAAAGGGGGTGGTGATGGACAGAGTATTTGAATTAAGCAGAACACTCATACCCAGTCAACAGATCAGGGCTTGATCCATCACCGTTTTTTAACTCACTGCACCATCCCAGCTCAGAACCTGGCTACATGCAAATTAGTCTGTCCCTGGCCCAGTGCATCATGGGAACAGGGCAGACCAAACTACCAAGCCAATTCTTTTACTGGATAGGAAACAAGCTTCCGGAGACCGGTTTCTGGCATTACAGCCGTCTTCGGCCCGGCTTGCTTGAATCCTGATGGTGCAGTGAGCAAGGGACTCATGTCTGAGCATACACTTCCACGCTTATGGTGGACAAAACGATTCAGAAAAGGGGGTGGTGATGGACAGAGTATCTGAATTAAGCAGAACACTCATACCCAGTCAACAGATCAGGGCTTGATCCATCACCGTTTTTTGACTCACTGCACCATCCCAGCTCAGAGCCTGGCTACATGCAAATTAGTCTGTCCCTGGCCAAGTGCATCATGGGAACAGGGCAGACCAAACTACCAAGCCAATTCTTTTACTGGAAAGGAAACAAGCTTCCGGGGACCGGTTTCTGGCATTACAGCCGTCTTCGGCCCGGCTTGCTTGAATCCTGATGGTGCAGTGAGCAAGGGACTCATGTCTGAGCATACCCTTCCACGCTTATGGTGGACAAAACGATTCAGAAAAGGGGGTGGTGATGGACAGAGTATCTGAATTAAGCAGAACACTCATACCCAGTCAACATATCAGGGCTTGATCCATCACCGTTTTTTAACTCACTGCACCATCCCAGCTCAGAACCTGGCTACATGCAAATTAGTCTGTCCCTGGCCCAGTGCATCATGGGAACAGGGCAGACCAAACTACAAAGCCTATTCTTTTACTGAAAAGGAAACAAGCTTCCGGGGACCGGTTTCTGGCATTACAGCCGTCTTCGGCCCGGCTTGCTTGAATCCTGATGGTGCAGTGAGCAAGGGACTCATGTCTGAGCATAGCCTTCCACGCTTATGGTGGACAAAACGATTCAGAAAAGGGGGTGGTGATGGACAGAGTATCTGAATTAAGCAGAACACTCATACCCAGTCAACAGATCAGGGCTTGATCCATCACCGTTTTTTAACTCACTGCACCATCCCACCTCAGAACCTGGCTACATGCAAATTAGTCTGTCCCTGGCCCAGTGCATCATGGGAACAGGGCAGACCAATCTACCAAGCCAATTCTTTTACTGGAAAGGAAACAAGCTTCCGGGGACCGGTTTCTGGCAATACAGCCGTCTTCGGCCCAGTTTGCTTGAATCCTGATGGTGCAGTGAGCAAGGGACTCATGTCTGAGCATACCCTTCCACGCTTATGGTGGACAAAACGATTCAGAAAAGGGGGTGGTGATGGACAGAGTATTTGAATTAAGCAGAACACTCATACCCAGTCAACAGATCAGGGCTTGATCCATCACCGTTTTTTTACTCACTGCACCATCCCAGCTCAGAACCTGGCTACATGCAAATTAGTCTGTCCCTGGCCCAGTGCATCATGGGAACAGGGCAGACCAAACTACCAAGCCAATTCTTTTACTGGATAGGAAACAAGCTTCCGGAGACCGGTTTCTGGCATTACAGCCGTCTTCGGCCCGGCTTGCTTGAATCCTGATGGTGCAGTGAGCAAGGGACTCATGTCTGAGCATACCCTACCACGCTTATGGTGGACAAAACGATTCAGAAAAGGGGGTGGTGATGGACAGAGTATCTGAATTAAGCAGAACACTCATACCCAGTCAACATATCAGGGCTTGATCCGTCACCGTTTTTTAACTCACTGCACCATCCCAGCTCAGAACCTGGCTACATGCAAATTAGTCTGTCCCTGGCCCAGTGCATCATGGGAACAGGGCAGACCAAACTACAAAGCCTATTCTTTTACTGGAAAGGAAACAAGGTTCCGGGGACCGGTTTCTGGCATTACAGCCGTCTTCGGCCCGGCTTGCTTGAATCCTGATGGTGCAGTGAGCAAGGGACTCATGTCTGAGCATAGCCTTCCACGCTTATGGTGGACAAAACGATTCAGAAAAGGGGGTGGTGATGGACAGAGTATTTGAATTAAGCAGAACACTCATACCCAGTCAACAGATCAGGGCTTGATCCATCACCGTTTTTTAACTCACTGCACCATCCCAGCTCAGAACCTGGCTACATGCAAATTAGTCTGTCCCTGGCCCAGTGCATCATGGGAACAGGGCAGACCAAACTACCAAGCCAATTCTTTTACTGGATAGGAAACAAGCTTCCGGAGACCGGTTTCTGGCATTACAGCCGTCTTCGGACCGGCTTGCTTGAATCCTGATGGTGCAGTGAGCAAGGGACTCATGTCTGAGCATACCCTTCCACGCTTATGGTGGACAAAACGATTCAGAAAAGGGGGTGGTGATGGACAGAGTATCTGAATTAAGCAGAACACTCATACCCAGTCAACAGATCAGGGCTTGATCCATCACCGTTTTTTGACTCACTGCACCATCCCAGCTCAGAGCCTGGCTACATGCAAATTAGTCTGTCCCTGGCCAAGTGCATCATGGGAACAGGGCAGACCAAACTACCAAGCCAATTCTTTTACTGGAAAGGAAACAAGCTTCCGGGGACCGGTTTCTGGCATTACAGCCGTCTTCGGCCCGGCTTGCTTGAATCCTGATGGTGCAGTGAGCAAGGGACTCATGTCTGAGCATACCCTTCCACGCTTATGGTGGACAAAACGATTCAGAAAAGGGGGTGGTGATGGACAGAGTATCTGAATTAAGCAGAACACTCATACCAGGTCAACAGATCAGGGCTTGATCCATCACCGTTTTTTAACTCACTGCACCATCCCAGCTCAGAACCTGGCTACATGCAAATTAGTCTGTCCCTGGCCCAGTGCATCATGGGAACAGGGCAGACCAAACTACCAAGCCGATTCTTTTACTGGAAAGGAAACAAGCTTCCGGGGACCGGTTTCTGGCATTACAGCCGTCTTCGGCCCGGCTTGCTTGAATCCTGATGGTGCAGTGAGCAAGGGACTCATGTCTGAGCATACCCTACCACGCTTATGGTGGACAAAACGATTCAGAAAAGGGGGTGGTGATGGACAGAGTATCTGAATTAAGCAGAACACTCATACCCAGTCAACATATCAGGGCTTGATCCATCACCGTTTTTTAACTCACTGCACCATCCCAGCTCAGAACCTGGCTACATGCAAATTAGTCTGTCCCTGGTCCAGTGCATCATGGGAACAGGGCAGACCAAACTACAAAGCCTATTCTTTTACTGGAAAGGAAACAAGCTTCCGGGGACCGGTTTCTGGCATTACAGCCGTCTTCGGCCCGGCTTGCTTGAATCCTGATGGTGCAGTGAGCAAGGGACTCATGTCTGAGCATAGCCTTCCACGCTTATGGTGGACAAAACGATTCAGAAAAGGGGGTGGTGATGGACAGAGTATCTGAATTAAGCAGAACACTCATACCCAGTCAACAGATCAGGGCTTGATCCATCACCGTTTTTTAACTCACTGCACCATCCCAGCTCAGAACCTGGCTACATGCAAATTAGTCTGTCCCTGGCCCAGTGCATCATGGGAACAGGGCAGACCAAACTACCAAGCCAATTCTTTTACTGGATAGGAAACAAGCTTCCGGAGACCGGTTTCTGGCATTACAGCCGTCTTCGGCCCGGCTTGCTTGAATCCTGATGGTGCAGTGAGCAAGGGACTCATGTCTGATCATACCCTTCCACGCTTATGGTGGACAAAACGATTCAGAAAAGGGGGTGGTGATGGACAGAGTATCTGAATTAAGCAGAACACTCATACCCAGTCAACAGATCAGGGCTTGATCCATCACCGTTTTTTGACTCACTGCACCATCCCAGCTCAGAGCCTGGCTACATGCAAATTAGTCTGTCCCTGGCCAAGTGCATCATGGGAACAGGGCAGACCAAACTACCAAGCCAATTCTTTTACTGGAAAGGAAACAAGCTTCCGGGGACCGGTTTCTGGCATTACAGCCGTCTTCGGCCCGGCTTGCTTGAATCCTGATGGTGCAGTGAGCAAGGGACTCATGTCTGAGCATACCCTACCACGCTT
This sequence comes from Lissotriton vulgaris, assembly GCF_964263255.1. NCBI lineage: Eukaryota > Metazoa > Chordata > Amphibia > Caudata > Salamandridae > Lissotriton > Lissotriton vulgaris. The sequence goes on along the minus strand of NW_028253631.1, from coordinate 25,525 downwards.
ATGGTGGACAAAACGATTCAGAAAAGGGGGTGGTGATGGACAGAGTATCTGAATTAAGCAGAACACTCATACCCAGTCAACATATCAGGGCTTGATCCATCACCGTTTTTTAACTCACTGCACCATCCCAGCTCAGAACCTGGCTACATGCAAATTAGTCTGTCCCTGGCCCAGTGCATCATGGGAACAGGGCAGACCAAACTACAAAGCCTATTCTTTTACTGGAAAGGAAACAAGCTTCCGGGGACCGGTTTCTGGCATTACAGCCGTCTTCGGCCCGGCTTGCTTGAATCCTGATGGTGCAGTGAGCAAGGGACTCATGTCTGAGCATAGCCTTCCACGCTTATGGTGGACAAAACGATTCAGAAAAGGGGGTGGTGATGGACAGAGTATCTGAATTAAGCAGAACACTCATACCCAGTCAACAGATCAGGGCTTGATCCATCACCGTTTTTTAACTCACTGCACCATCCCACCTCAGAACCTGGCTACATGCAAATTAGTCTGTCCCTGGCCCAGTGCATCATGGGAACAGGGCAGACCAAACTACCAAGCCAATTCTTTTACTGGAAAGGATACAAGCTTCCGGGGACCGGTTTCTGGCAATACAGCCGTCTTCGGCCCAGCTTGCTTGAATCCTGATGGTGCAGTGAGCAAGGGACTCATGTCTGAGCATACCCTTCCATGCTTATGGTGGACAAAACGATTCAGAAAAGGGGGTGGTGATGGACAGAGTATTTGAATTAAGCAGAACACTCATACCCAGTCAACAGATCAGGGCTTGATCCATCACCGTTTTTTAACTCACTGCACCATCCCAGCTCAGAACCTGGCTACATGCAAATTAGTCTGTCCCTGGCCCAGTGCATCATGGGAACAGGGCAGACCAAACTACCAAGCCAATTCTTTTACTGGAAAGGAAACAAGCTTCCGGGGACCGGTTTCTGGCATTACAGCCGTCTTCGGCCCAGCTTGCTTGAATCCTGATGGTGCAGTGAGCAAGGGACTCATGTCTGAGCATACCCTTCCACGCTTATGGTGGACAAAACGATTCAGAAAAGGGGGTGGTGATGGACAGAGTATTTGAATTAAGCAGAACACTCATACCCAGTCAACAGATCAGGGCTTGATCCATCACCGTTTTTTAACTCACTGCACCATCCCAGCTCAGAACCTGGCTACATGCAAATTAGTCTGTCCCTGGCCCAGTGCATCATGGGAACAGGGCAGACCAAACTACCAAGCCAATTCTTTTACTGGATAGGAAACAAGCTTCCGGAGACCGGTTTCTGGCATTACAGCCGTCTTCGGCCCGGCTTGCTTGAATCCTGATGGTGCAGTGAGCAAGGGACTCATGTCTGAGCATACCCTTCCACGCTTATGGTGGACAAAACGATTCAGAAAAGGGGGTGGTGATGGACAGAGTATCTGAATTAAGCAGAACACTCATACCCAGTCAACAGATCAGGGCTTGATCCATCACCGTTTTTTAACTCACTGCACCATCCCAGCTCAGAGCCTGGCTACATGCAAATTATTCTGTCCCTGGCCAAGTGCATCATGGGAACAGGGCAGACCAAACTACCAAGCCAATTCTTTTACTGGAAAGGAAACAAGCTTCCGGGGACCGGTTTCTGGCATTGCAGCCGTCTTCGGCCCGGCTTGCTTGAATCCTGATGGTGCAGTGAGCAAGGGACTCATGTCTGAGCATACCCTTCCTCGCTTTTGGTGGACAAAACGATTCAGAAAAGGGGGTGGTGATGGACAGAGTATCTGAATTAAGCAGAACACTCATACCAGGTCAACAGATCAGGGCTTGATCCATCACCGTTTTTAGGTCTCGCCTGTCGATGCGCATGCGCATCGAGCAAGCGAGACTATTGCGACTTATCCACTCTTTATCTACACTGCAAGGAATAGTGGCGATTCCTTGCAGTGCCCGTGACTTTTAAGGTCAATGCGCATGCGCATTGAGCTTATGCGCATGCGCATTGACCTTAAAAGCGCGTGCACGTCCGTCTTTGTTTACCCGCTCCGCCCCCTCCCGCCGTGTCGCATTTCTCCTCCCCCTCCCCTCTCTCCCAGCCGCTCGCCATATGCTCGCTCGTTCCCTCCCACTGGCAGCCTGCGGCCACTGCTGAGAAGCTTGTTTTTTCCTGTGAGCTATCAAGCACCCCTTGCTAACGGCCCACCGTGTACCACGATCATATCCTGTTTTTCAGCAAATAAGCCGGGATCTGTGTACCAGTCTTCCTGAATACGCATTACACACCGCAGACACACAGAACAGAAGGTAACACAATGTTTGTCCGTGGTCTGTATTGCAGGCGAGTGTTTTGGAGTCGCTTCCATGCTTGGCTAAACATAATGCTCCGCATATTAAAAGAGCAAAGCTACGTAAACACAATGATTCCGTCGAATTCCGTTTGTGGACACTAAACGAAGGTCTTCTTCTAACGTCCCCCAACCTCTCAACAATTCCAAAACCGCAATATCGGATTTAGAGTTCACACATGCCCTCTTGAATACCGCTGCACTACTAATGTATAGGCAAGTGACACAATTAGGAAAAGGGACCTGGGAAAACTAGAGTTTAACACCTCGCTAAAAGTCTTGTTTGTTTATTTGACCCGCTCCGCCCCCTCCCCTTCCCGCCGTGTCGCATTTCTCCTCCCCCCTCCCCTCTCTTACCTCCGGCTTCTTTTTTTTTCTTAACCTATCATATGCACATTCCCACACCGGCTGCCAGCAGACTCGCTTCAACTGGGGTGTGTGGTTGCAAAGTAGGCTTAGTTTAAATAAAACGCAGCGTCCATAGACTGCCTTGTATATTTCGGATTACCTAGTGTGCGCTACGGGAAGGAAAACTAAACCTCACTACGAGAAATACATTCTTTACGACCACAAAACCCATGAAGACGATCTGCTTCACAGGGCCGATTTACAAGGAGCGTGTGTTTTTAAGATCACTGCATATGAGCCATCGCTAGAATTAGACACCGAAAAAGAAACTCTTGAATTAGTGTTTGAGACCTAACTTTTGCAGTTACCCAGGGCTTCTTCGCTTGCGTGTTCCTCCGAGCAGGTACTTACTTATCGGGGCCTTCAGCCAACCCCCTTCATCCTTTTATCTGTTGTTGTGCCATTCACCTTTTTCTTCCACCCACAACAGCGTCCAACCTGGGTGAGTGGATCACTCCACTTCAGCCATTGGCTACCTTCACTGTGAGCGGCCGTACTCTACACTTTCCAGAGGAGCACATCTGCACACAAACCAGTTCTCTTCAATGCCAAGGACTGATATCATATGGCAATGTGTGCTTTTCGAGGGCAATATAAATATTTTTGCTTTTAGACATTTGCTTCCTATTGATTAGGGTCCGGCAGCTCCTTCTGCAGTGAGGTTCCACAAAAACCATGACTATCATGACAAAACAACGATTGAAAATGCCAAAAAGCTGTCAGCCAAAGCCAGACATATTGGCTTTGCAAGTGCTTGTTTTCATTGCTGCGTACGCATTCTTTGCCAGTCAGTTAGGATGGAATTCCGTTTGCCGGGCAGAAATGAAAGGACAGTTAGAGGAACATGTTCAACCCGGGAACTAGAGACCCTCATACTTTTTCAGGAAGTTTTAAGGAATGCATCTGCAGATATACCATGAGTTGATAGTTCAGCTGCTCGAAGAATGTTTAAAACAAACAAAGATCAATCACTTCATTGCTGGAAGATGAGAACATGTCTTCTCGAAACATGATGCAAGACATCTGAAAGTAAGGCCTGGCATTCTCGAGCACAGAATCTCATCTGCATGTGACAAATGCAATGTTTTACTGTTAAACACCTGCTGGTGTTAAAAAAAAAAACAAAAGTCAGCCTCAACCCCTCACTCACCCTCACTCACCCTCACTCTCACTCACCCTCACTCACCCTCAACCCCTCACCCTCACCCACCCTCAACCCCTCACCCTAACTCACCCTCACTCTCACTCACCCTCACTCTCACTCACTCTCACTCACCCTCACTCTCACTCACCCTCAACCCCTCACTCACCCTCAACCCCTCACTCACCCTCACTCACCCTCACCCACCCTCACCCTCACTCACCCTCAACCCCTCACCCTCACACAGTGCAATAGGTCTCGGAGCATTTGAGTTAGAGCTTTTAGAATTGTTTATGGCTTTTTTTATTTGTAATTCTTTAGCATTGGCTACAGGAAACAAAAATGCTAAAGATTTTCAACAAAAAAACCCATAAACAATTCTAAAAGCACTAACTCTAATGCTGCGAGACCTATTGCATTTCCAATGCTTGTTTAACTCACTGCACCATCCCAGCTCAGAACCTGGCTACATGCAAATTAGTCTTTCCCTGGCCCAGTGCATCATGGGAACAGGGCAGACCAAACTACCAAGCCGATTCTTTTACTGGAAAGGAAACAAGCTTCCGGGGACTGGTTTCTGGCATTACAGCCGTCTTCGGCCCGGCTTGCTTGAATCCTGATGGTGCAGTGAGCAAGGGACTCATGTCTGAGCATACCCTACCACGCTTATGGTGGACAAAACGATTCAGAAAAGGGGGTGGTGATGGACAGAGTATCTGAATTAAGCAGAACACTCATACCCAGTCAACATATCAGGGCTTGATCCATCACCGTTTTTTAACTCACTGCACCATCCCAGCTCAGAACCTGGCTACATGCAAATTAGTCTGTCCCTGGCCCAGTGCATCATGGGAACAGGGCAGACCAAACTACAAAGCCTATTCTTTTACTGGAAAGTAAACAAGCTTCCGGGGACCGGTTTCTGGTATTACAGCCGTCTTCGGCCCGGCTTGCTTGAATCCAGATGGTGCAGTGAGCAAGGGACTCATGTCTGAGCACAGCCTTCCACGCTTATGGTGGACAAAACGATTCAGAAAATGGGGTGGTGATGGACAGAGTATCTGAATTAAGCAGAACACTCATACCCAGTCAACAGATCAGGGCTTGATCCATCACCGTTTTTTAACTCACTGCACCATCCCAGCTCAGAACCTGACTACATGCAAATTAGTCTGTCCCTGACCCAGTGCATCATGGGAACAGGGCAGACCACACTACCAAGCCAATTCTTTCACTGGAAAGGAAACAAGCTTCCGGGGACCGGTTTCTGGCATTACAGCCGTCTTCGGCCCGGCTTGCTTGAATCCTGATGGTGCAGTGAGCAAGGGACTCATGTCTGAGCATACCCTTCCACACTTATGGTGGACAAAACGATTCAGGAAAAGGGGGTGGTGATGGACAGAGTATCTGAATTAAGCAGAACACTCATACCCAGTCAACAGATCAGGGCTTGATCCATCACCGGTTTTTTAACTCACTGCACCATCCCAGCTCAGAACCTGGCTACATTCAAATTAGTCTGTCCCTGGCCCAGTCCATCATGGGAACAGGGCAGACCAAACTATCAAGCCAATTCTTTTACTGGAAAGGAAACAAGCTTCCAGGGACCGGTTTCTGGCATTACAGCCGTCTTTGGCCCGACTTGCTTGAATCCTGATGATGCAGTGAGCAAGGGACTCATGTCTGAGCATACCCTTCCACGCTTATAGTGGAAACACGATTCAGAAAAGGGGGTGGTAATGGACAGAGTATCTGAATTAAGCAGAACACTCATACCCAGTCAACAGATCAGGGCTTGATCCATCACCATTTTTTAACTCACTGCACCATCCCAGCTCAGAACCTGGTTACATGCAAATTAGTCTGTCCCTGGCCCAGTGCATCATGGGAACAGAGCAGACCAAACTACCAAGCCAATTCTTTTACTGGAAAGGAAACAAGCTTCCGGGGACCGGTTTCTGGCATTACAGCCGTCTTCGGCCTGGCTTGCTTGAATGCTGATGGTGCAGTGAGCAAGGGACTCATGTCTGAGCATACCCTTCCACGCTTATGGTGGACAAAACGATTCAGAAAAGGGGGTGGTGATGGACAGAGTATCTGAATTAAGCAGAACACTCATACCCAGTCAACAGATCAGGGCTTGATCCATCACCGTTTTTTAACTCACTGCACCATCCCACCTCAGAACCTGGCTACATGCAAATTAGTCTGTCCCTGGCCCAGTGCATCATGGGAACAGGGCAGACCAAACTACCAAGCCAATTCTTTTACTGGAAAGGAAACAAGCTTCCGGGGACCGGTTTCTGGCAATACAGCCGTCTTCGGCCCGGCTTGCTTGAATCCTGATGGTGCAGTGAGCAAGGGACTCATGTCTGAGCATACCCTTCCACGCTTATGGTGGACAAAACGATTCAGAAAAGGGGGTGGTGATGGACAGAGTATTTGAATTAAGCAGAACACTCATACCCAGTCAACAGATCAGGGCTTGATCCATCACCGTTTTTTAACTCACTGCACCATCCCAGCTCAGAACCTGGCTACATGCAAATTAGTCTGTCCCTGGCCCAGTGCATCATGGGAACAGGGCAGACCAAACTACCAAGCCAATTCTTTTACTTGATAGGAAACAAGCTTCCGGAGACCGGTTTCTGGCATTACAGCCGTCTTCGGCCCGGCTTGCTTGAATCCTGATGGTGCAGTGAGCAAGGGACTCATGTCTGAGCATACCCTTCCACGCTTATGGTGGACAAAACGATTCAGAAAAGGGGGTGGTGATGGACAGAGTATCTGAATTAAGCAGAACACTCATACCCAGTCAACAGATCAGGGCTTGATCCATCACCGTTTTTTGACTCACTGCACCATCCCAGCTCAGAGCCTGGCTACATGCAAATTAGTCTGTCCCTGGCCAAGTGCATCATGGGAACAGGGCAGACCAAACTACCAAGCGAATTCTTTTACTGGAAAGGAAACAAGCTTCCGGGGACCGGTTTCTGGCATTACAGCCGTCTTCGGCCCGGCTTGCTTGAATCCTGATGGTGCAGTGAGCAAGGGACTCATGTCTGAGCATACCCTTCCACGCTTATGGTGGACAAAACGATTCAGAAAAGGGGGTGGTGATGGACAGAGTATCTGAATTAAGCAGAACACTCATACCCAGTCAACATATCAGGGCTTGATCCATCACCGTTTTTTAACTCACTGCACCATCCCAGCTCAGAACCTGGCTACATGCAAATTAGTCTGTCCCTGGCCCAGTGCATCATGGGAACAGGGCAGACCAAACTACAAAGCCTATTCTTTTACTGGAAAGGAAACAAGCTTCCGGGGACCGGTTTCTGGCATTACAGCCGTCTTCGGCCCGGCTTGCTTGAATCCTGATGTTGCAGTGAGCAAGGGACTCATGTCTGAGCATAGCCTTCCACGCTTATGGTGGACAAAACGATTCAGAAAAGGGGGTGGTGATGGACAGAGTATCTGAATTAAGCAGAACACTCATACCCAGTCAACAGATCAGGGCTTGATCCATCACCGTTTTTTAACTCACTGCACCATCCCACCTCAGAACCTGGCTACATGCAAATTAGTCTGTCCCTGGCCCAGTGCATCATGGGAACAGGGCAGACCAATCTACCAAGCCAATTCTTTTACTGGAAAGGAAACAAGCTTCCGGGGACCGGTTTCTGGCAATACAGCCGTCTTCGGCCCGGCTTGCTTGAATCCTGATGGTGCAGTGAGCAAGGGACTCATGTCTGAGCATACCCTTCCACGCTTATGGTGGACAAAACGATTCAGAAAAGGGGGTGGTGATGGACAGAGTATCTGAATTAAGCAGAACACTCATACCCAGTCAACAGATCAGGGCTTGATCCATCACCGTTTTTTGACTCACTGCACCATCCCAGCTCAGAGCCTGGCTACATGCAAATTAGTCTGTCCCTGGCCAAGTGCATCATGGGAACAGGGCAGACCAAACTACCAAGCGAATTCTTTTACTGGAAAGGAAACAAGCTTCCGGGGACCGGTTTCTGGCATTACAGCCGTCTTCGGCCCGGCTTGCTTGAATCCTGATGGTGCAGTGAGCAAGGGACTCATGTCTGAGCATACCCTTCCACGCTTATGGTGGACAAAACGATTCAGAAAAGGGGGTGGTGATGGACAGAGTATCTGAATTAAGCAGAACACTCATACCCAGTCAACATATCAGGGCTTGATCCATCACCGTTTTTTAACTAACTGCACCATCCCAGCTCAGAACCTGGCTACATGCAAATTAGTCTGTCCCTGGCCCAGTGCATCATGGGAACAGGGCAGACCAAACTACAAAGCCTATTCTTTTACTGGAAAGGAAACAAGCTTCCGGGGACCGGTTTCTGGCATTACAGCCGTCTTCGGCCCGGCTTGCTTGAATCCTGATGGTGCAGTGAGCAAGGGACTCATGTCTGAGCATAGCCTTCCACGCTTATGGTGGACAAAACGATTCAGAAAAGGGGGTGGTGATGGACAGAGTATCTGAATTAAGCAGAACACTCATACCCAGTCAACAGATCAGGGCTTGATCCATCACCGTTTTTTAACTCACTGCACCATCCCACCTCAGAACCTGGCTACATGCAAATTAGTCTGTCCCTGGCCCAGTGCATCATGGGAACAGGGCAGACCAATCTACCAAGCCAATTCTTTTACTGGAAAGGAAACAAGCTTCCGGGGACCGGTTTCTGGCAATACAGCCGTCTTCGGCCCAGTTTGCTTGAATCCTGATGGTGCAGTGAGCAAGGGACTCATGTCTGAGCATACCCTTCCACGCTTATGGTGGACAAAACGATTCAGAAAAGGGGGTGGTGATGGACAGAGTATTTGAATTAAGCAGAACACTCATACCCAGTCAACAGATCAGGGCTTGATCCATCACCGTTTTTTAACTCACTGCACCATCCCAGCTCAGAACCTGGCTACATGCAAATTATTCTGTCCCTGGCCCAGTGCATCATGGGAACAGGGCAGACCAAACTACCAAGCCAATTCTTTTACTGGATAGGAAACAAGCTTCCGGAGACCGGTTTCTGGCATTACAGCCGTCTTCGGCCCGGCTTGCTTGAATCCTGATGGTGCAGTGAGCAAGGGACTCATGTCTGAGAATACCCTTCCACGCTTATGGTGGACAAAACGATTCAGAAAAGGGGGTGGTGATGGACAGAGTATCTGAATTAAGCAAAACAGTCATACCCAGTCAACAGATCAGGGCTTGATCCATCACCGTTTCTTGACTCACTGCACCATCTAAGCTCAGAGCCTGGCTACATGCAAATTAGTCTGTCCCTGGCCAAGTGCATCATGGGAACAGGGCAGACCAAACTACCAAGCCAATTCTTTTACTGGAAAGGAAACAAGCTTCCGGGGACCGGTTTCTGGCATTACAGCCGTCTTCGGCCCGGCTTGCTTGAATCCTGATGGTGCAGTGAGCAAGGGACTCATGTCTGAGCATACCCTTCCACGCTTATGGTGGACAAAACGATTCAGAAAAGGGGGTGGTGATGGACAGAGTATCTGAATTAAGCAGAACACTCATACCAGGTCAACAGATCAGGGCTTGATCCATCACCGTTTTTTAACTCACTGCACCATCCCAGCTCAGAACCTGGCTACATGCAAATTAGTCTTTCCCTGGCCCAGTGCATCATGGGAACAGGGCAGACCAAACTACCAAGCCGATTCTTTTACTGGAAAGGAAACAAGCTTCCGGGGACCGGTTTCTGGCATTACAGCCGTCTTCGGCCGGGCTTGCTTGAATCCTGATGGTGCAGTGAGCAAGGGACTCATGTCTGAGCATACCCTACCACGCTTATGGGGACAAAACGATTCAGAAAAGGGGGTGGTGATGGACAGAGTATCTGAATTAAGCAGAACACTCATACCCAGTCAACATATCAGGGCTTGATCCATCACCGTTTTTTAACTCACTGCACCATCCCAGCTCAGAACCTGGCTACATGCAAATTAGTCTGTCCCTGGCCCAGTGCATCATGGGAACAGGGCAGACCAAACTACAAAGCCTATTCTTTTACTGGAAAGGAAACAAGCTTCCGGGGACCGGTTTCTGGCATTACAGCCGTCTTCGGCCCGGCTTGCTTGAATCCTGATGGTGCAGTGAGCAAGGGACTCATGTCTGAGCATAGCCTTCCACGCTTATGGTGGACAAAACGATTCAGAAAAGGGGGTGGTGATGGACAGAGTATCTGAATTAAGCAGAACACTCATACCCAGTCAACAGATCAGGGCTTGATCCATCACCGTTTTTTAACTCACTGCACCATCCCACCTCAGACCCTGGCTACATGCAAATTAGTCTGTCCCTGGCCCTGTGCATCATGGGAACAGGGCAGACCAAACTACCAAGCCAATTCTTTTACAGGAAAGGAAACAAGCTTCCGAGGACCGGTTTCTGGCAATACAGCCGTCTTCGGCCCAGCTTGCTTGAATCCTGATGGTGCAGTGAGCAAGGGACTCATGTCTGAGCATACCCTTCCACGCTTATGGTGGACAAAACGATTCAGAAAAGGGGGTGGTGATGGACAGAGTATTTGAATTAAGCAGAACACTCATACCCAGTCAACAGATCAGGGCTTGATCCATCACCGTTTTTTAACTCACTGCACCATCCCAGCTCAGAACCTGGCTACATGCAAAATTAGTCTGTCCCTGGCCCAGTGCATCATGGTTACAGGGCAGACCAAACTACCAAGCCAATTCTTTTACTGGATAGGAAACAAGCTTCCGCAGACCGGTTTCTGGCATTACAGCCGTCTTCGGCCCGGCTTGCTTGAATCCTGATGGTGCAGTGAGCAAGGGACTCATGTCTGAGCATACCCTTCCATGCTTATGGTGGGCAAAACGATTCAGAAAAGGGGGTGGTGATGGACAGAGTATCTGAATTAAGCAGAACACTCATACCCAGTCAACAGATCAGGGCTTGATCCATCACCGTTTTTTGACTCACTGCACCAGCCCAGCTCAGAGCCTGGCTACATGCAAATTAGTCTGTCCCTGGCCAAGTGCATCATGGGAACAGGGCAGACCAAACTACCAAGCCAATTCTTTTACTGGAAAGTAAACAAGCTTCCGGGGACCGGTTTCTGGCATTACAGCCGTCTTCGGCCCGGCTTGCTTGAATCCTGATGGTGCAGTGAGCAAGGGACTCATGTCTGAGCATACCCTTCCACGCTTATGGTGGACAAAACGATTCAGAAAAGGGGGTGGTGATGGACAGAGTATCTGAATTAAGCAGAACACTCATACCAGGTCAACAGATCAGGGCTTGATCCATCACCGTTTTTTAACTCACTGCACCATCCCAGCTCAGAACCTGGCTACATGCAAATTAGTCTTTCCCTGGCCCAGTGCATCATGGGAACAGGGCAGACCAAACTACCAAGCCGATTCTTTTACTGGAAAGGAAACAAGCTTCCGGGGACCGGTTTCTGGCATTACAGCCGTCTTCGGCCCGGCTTGCTTGAATCCTGATGGTGCAGTGAGCAAGGGACTCATGTCTGAGCATAGCCTTCCACGCTTATGGTGGACAAAACGATTCAGAAAAGGGGGTGGTGATGGACAGAGTATCTGAATTAAGCAGAACACTCATACCCAGTCAACAGATCAGGGCTTGATCCATCACCGTTTTTTAACTCACTGCACCATCCCAGCTCGGAACCTGACTACATGCAAATTAGTCTGTCCCTGACCCAGTTCATCATGGGAACAGGGCAGACCACACTACCAAGCCAATTCTTTCACTGGAAAGGAAACAAGCTTCCGGGGACCTGTTTTCTGGTTACAGCCGTCTTCGGCCCGGCTTGCTTGAATCCTGATGGTGCAGTGAGCAAGGGACTCATGTCTGAGCATACCCTTCCACACTTATGGTGGACAAAACGATTCAGGAAAAGGGGGTGGGGATGGACAGAGTATCTGAATTAAGCAGAACACTCATACCCAGTCAACAGATCAGGGCTTGATCCATCACCGGTTTTTTAACTCACTGCACCATCCCAGCTCAGAACCTGGCTACATTCAAATTAGTCTGTCCCTGGCCCAGTCCATCATGGGAACAGGGCAGACCAAACTACCAAGCCAATTCTTTTACTGGAAAGGAAACAAGCTTCCAGGGACCGGTTTCTGGCATTACAGCCGTCTTTGGCCCGACTTGCTTGAATCCTGATGGTGCAGTGAGCAAGGGACTCATGTCTGAGCATACCCTTCCACGCTTATAGTGGAAACATGATTCAGAAAAGGGGGTGGTAATGGACAGAGTATCTGAATTAAGCAGAACACTCATACCCAGTCAACAGATCAGGGCTTGATCCATCACCATTTTTTAACTCACTGCACCATCCCAGCTCAGAACCTGGTTACATGCAAATTAGTCTGTCCCTGGCCCAGTGCATCATGGGAACAGGGCAGACCAAACTACAAAGCCTATTCTTTTACTGGAAAGGAAACAAGCTTCCGGGGACCGGTTTCTGGCATTACAGCCGTCTTCGGCCCGGCTTGCTTGAATCCTGATGGTGCAGTGAGCAAGGGACTCATGTCTGAGCATACCCTTCCACGCTTATGGTGGACAAAACGATTCAGAAAAGGGGGTGGTTATGGACAGAGTATCTGAATTAAGCAGAACACTCATACCCAGTCAACAGATCAGGGCTTGATCCATCACAGTTTTTTAACTCACTGCACCATCCCAGCTCAGAACCTGGCTACATGCAAATTAGTCTGTCCCTGGCCCAGTGCATCATGGGAACAGGGCAGACCAAACTACCAAGCCAATTCTTTTACTGGAAAGGAAACAAGCTTCCGGGGACCGGTTTCTGGCATTACAGCTGTCTTCGGCCCGGCTTGCTTGAATCCTGATGGTGCAGTGAGGAAGGGACTCATGTCTGAGCATACCCTTCCACGCTATACTCAGATGTGCCCGTGAGTCCAGGAGACTAGACCACCACTCTGCTACGCCCAAGATGGCGGGTCCGCTCGCACGGACGGACCCCCACTTGAGGAAAGGAGTAGAAGTAAAACGCGGTTAGCCCAGACCCCCTCTGCTCACAGGTAAGTGCAGAGCGAGATTGGAAACAATTTAAAAGTGTCCAGTATAATTTATTAAAAAACCAGATGAGCTACTAAAATGCCCCAAAGTTAATGTCACAATGAAATAAATATTTTAAAAAGCAGGAGCCACAACCGTTAGCTCTTTAGCAGCAGCCTCCCACCTTCGAGCTTCCCTCAAATGCAGCGCGCTCGCGCCAGGGTCTGCTTTTGTGCCCATGAGTCATGGAGAGTAGACCGCCACCCTGCTACGCCCAAGATGGCGGGTCCGCTCGCACGGACGGACCCACACTTGAGGAGAACAGTAGAAGTAAAACGCAGTTAGCCCGGACCCCCTCTGCTCACAGGTAAGTGCAGAGCGAGATTGGAAACAATTTAAAAGTGTCCAGTGTAATTCATCAAAAAACCCGATGAGCTACTAAAATGCCCCAAAGTAAATGTCACAATGAAAGAAATATTTTAAAAAGCAAGAGCCTGAGAAGATCTGCCAGGGGTGACATGAAGGGATTGATATAGTTTGAGACGGTACACGTGTGATTGGATACTGTATTTGGAATATGAGAGGCTAGTGTGCAGCGGGGTGGGGAGGAACTGGGGGGGGAGTTTGGGGCCAGGGGGGTTAGGGGAGGGGGGGTAGGAAAGGGGTTTTGATATTGTTGTCTATTCAAAAAAGATATCCAGATTGCCAATGGACTGTTGTTGTATAAATGCTCGCAATGGACTCCGGGTTACGGAGAGCTGCAACTGGTGTGCAATCTTGCAATAAAATCTGTTTAAAAAAAAAAAAAAGCAAGAGCCACAACCTTTAGCTCTTTAACAGCAGCCTCCCACCTTCGAGCTGCCCCCCGATATGGTTTTCATAACTCGAGTCTAGTATTCGCTGATTTTGGGACATTCTCATAGTGTGTGCAGAAATGTTCTCTTATCCCCGCAGACCCGTAGGCAGAAGGGGTGTGTCGCCCTGCCTATCCTGTGTAATGTGTACCTCGTGTAATAAGATCTGTGTAGGATGCAGAGCTGCACCAGTCGGAGCCGAGAGGGTATACCCACCTCCCTTGGGTAGGCTAACGCCTCTTGCCAGTCCGAATCCTCGAATTCGCCCAGCTCACAAGGCATTTGTCCCTTAGGGGTCTCGTCGGGTCAGGCAAATTGTTAACCAGCTTGCAGTATGTTAGTGACGTGGCTTTTTTGGGTATATGCGCTGTCAATAACCTGTCCTCCATGGGGGACGCCTCAGGGACTTCTGTGCCGGATGGGCGCGCCGAGATCAGTGCATGCCTGATCTGCGTGTACTTGAAGAGTTCCGTCGGAGCTAGTGAGTATTGCTGTTGGAGGCGCGCAAATGTGACTATGTCCCCCTTGTGCAACATGTCCCCTACCATGGATATACCGATGTCATCCCATCTGTTGAAGCCCTTACTTTTTCTGAGTCTACCCAATTGCTTTATATTCCATAGTGGTGTGAGCTGGGTCAGAATCCCGCGCCAACCTAGTTTGGCTTAGGCGGCATGCCATATGGCCACAGTGTGTTTTAACGGTCCAATAAGTGCACCTGCCAGTTTTTTATCGTAGAGAGGGGAGAGGAAGCCTCTCGTGCCTATCTGTTCCCTGTCCGCCCTGAATGCCAGGTCTGACTGCGGGGCATGAAGCGCTTGGTTAACTACTTTCAATTGTGCGGGCCTGTAATAGAGTTGACATTGGGGAGTGCTATCCCTCCATCATACCAGCTTCTCATCAATTTTGACTGTGCGATACGTGCAGGCTTATTGCACAATAACAGGCTGGAAACTTGTGCCGCAATGGCGCGGAAGAAAGAGGGTGGCACCGGAAACGGTGTGTTTTCCAACACATACAAAAAGCGCGGTAAGGACATCAGTACCCCAGTGGCGCAAATCTGTCTTTAAGCGCTCCAGCGATGGCTGCAAGTTCAGTTTTAGGAATCGCACCGAATCAGGAGTTATAAATATGACTAAGTATTTAAATGTATCCTCCGCTATCAGAAGTTGGCAGTCCACCGGAAGTTGCGGCGGGGGTCCGTGCAACACATAGAGTACATATTTGGACCAGTTAATGGTGTATCCTGATGCCCTTCCAAAGATTTCACAGATATTAAGACGGGTGAGAATGGAGCGCCTTGGATTGGTCAAATAGAGTAACATATCATCCGCGTACAAGAAGATGTGGTCCATCCCAGTCGCAAGTCCACTTGAGTCCCTTTATCATGGGCTCCCACCGTATCCATGCTGCTATTTATTTTTATTTTATATTCTTCTATAGTGCCTGAATAGACCCCCGTAGGGGTATCTCCGCGCTTTGCCAGTAAGAATATCCTCAGATGATTATGGGAAGATGAATGGTACATGTTAACAGAGGGGGATCAGTCACTGGGGAATAGGTGTGTTTTTAAGACCTTTCGCTAGCGGCTCCAGCACTAGGGCGAAGAGCAGCGGCGACAGGGGACAGCCCTGGCGTGTGCCTCGCGACAGAGGAAAGTCCTCAGACATTAGCAGTGACATGTGCCATGGGTTTGGAGTATAAAAGTCCTATCCAAGCACAGAACTTTGGCCCAAAGCCAAAGTGGCGCAGTACTGCGAACATGAAGGGCCATTCAACCATGTCAAATGCCATCTGTGCGTCCAAGGACAGCAACACTGCTGGTTCTTGTAGATGGACTGCGCGAGCCAGGACGCCGTGGAGTTGCCTCAGATTAAGAGCAGTATTTCTGCCCGGCATGAAACCGGGCTGGTCTGAATGTATAATTGTCAATAAGTGAGGCTTTAGTCTGGACGCTAAAAGTTTTGCAAGGATCTTGGCCTCCGCATTTAGTAATGATATAGGGCGGTAGGAGGTACATTTTTCCGCTGGCTTCCCGGGTTTTGGGATCGCCACTATAGTTGCCACGCGTTGGTCCAGTGGAAGTTCGCCCGTCTTTAGACTGTCTGTGTACATGGTGAGCAAATGTGGGGATATGGTGTCAATCGTTTTCTTTTAAAGTTCTGCAGGTATACCATTTGGCCCTACTGGTTTACCGGACTGCAGTGCCCCAATTGCCACCTGGAGCTCCTCCACTGTCAGATCTGCCTCCAGTTCAGTGACTACATCCGAGGCAAGCCTGGGCATATCCAGATCTTGCACATAGGTTTGTGCTTCCTCTATCGTCATGGTGTTAGGAGACGTATAAACTGTTTGGAAATGACTGGCTAGTGCCTGCACTATCTCTCGAGGGTCAGATATAACCTGGTCGTCATCGGTACATAGTTGTGTCACCCATTTGTTCCCTTTATCCCTCTTGTCCAGCCATGCCAGCAATTTGCCGGCTTTGTCCCCCACATCGTAGATCTTGTGTCGTGTGGCTTCTATCTGTTGTGCGGTCAGCTCTGTTGGGTACGCTTTATGTCGACTCTGCGCTAAGTGTAGGGCATGTGATGTAACAGTGGTGGGGTCTGTGGCATGTTGGGTGTCTGCCGCCTGTAACTCCCGTTCCAGCGAGTACAGCTCAAGTTGTTTCTCACGCTTATGTGCAGCGATGGAGGCCATTGCCTGACCATGGAGAACAGTTGTATATGCCTCCCATAATATGGTCGGGGACTCTACCAAGGCAGCGTTCTCTCGGAAATAAAGGTTTGTCGCTTTTACAAGGGCGTATTGTGTACATGCGGCGTCTCGTACGTTGATGATGGATGTAGCTCAGAAATATGGGGGAATGGTCCGAAATTCCTCTGGGTGTTATTTCTATATTGTCGATGTTTTTAAGGCTACCCACAGAACCTATAAAGTAATCAATTCTTGTTAAGCTATTATGTACCCCCAGTGATACGTGTATTGTTGCCTTGTTGGGGGATGTCGCCGCCATATATCCACGAGCCCAAGCGCGTCGAGAAAGCTCCCTAAATGAGATACTCCCCCACCGCCTAGCCGTGAAGATGCAAACTTCTTGTTGTTGGGTAGTACTGGTGCCCCTTTCCACAAGAGTACATTTTAACTATTCAGATCATTTTACTATATTTTGCACACAAGTTGCTATCTCATTATGGCTTCTCCCACTATATTCGTAAGCCCTGTGTGAAAAGTCTCCCTTTATTTACTTCTGCTTGATTGCTCTCCTTTCTTTCTTCAGAATTACTCTCTCCTTACATTCCTTCCTCTGCATGCCTTCTATTTCTGAGTATAGCCTCCTTTCAGTCTCATGCATGTCTACCATAATGCTTAGTATTGTAATTGGCTAATACCTCACTTCATAGATCATAAACTCTTCTATAAAACCATATCCGTGTAATCTAACATTGCCTATTCTCAGCCAGCTTATCTAGCTCACCAGCCATTCACCTGAAAACA
Source organism: Lissotriton vulgaris (assembly GCF_964263255.1). Classification (NCBI taxonomy): domain Eukaryota; kingdom Metazoa; phylum Chordata; class Amphibia; order Caudata; family Salamandridae; genus Lissotriton; species Lissotriton vulgaris. The sequence goes on along the minus strand of NW_028253631.1, from coordinate 8,217 downwards.
CATACTACTAAAGTAACCTCTAACCTTGGATTCCGGAGTAGCATGCTACTCACTGTAAAGTGCTTCAAATCTGAACAATGCAAACATTCACCCCCAGTCACAAAGGTGTAGGTTTAATGCATCATTCTTTTGCTCACCGCACTACCTCTGTGGATTAAACCCAGATCCTTGTGACTGGGGGTGAACGTTTGCATTGTTCAGCATTCCGTCCATCATTTGTTCCTTTTGATCATGTGATTGGTGTCAAGAGAACTAAAAAACTGAAGCTGGTAGCAGGGCATTTTCAGACCATGAATAGATGTGGGAATTAAATGGGTAGTTACGTACACCTATAAAAAACAAGCTATAAAAATGCAATAGCTCGCGCCTTTTATTAAGTTAAAGCCATTTGCTTTGCTATACAATACCATTAGCAAAGGAAATGGCTTTAACTTAACTAAAGGCGAGACCTGTCTTATTTTCAATGCTTGTTTTATTTAGGTGTAATTTTTAGTTGTTGGGGAACTTGGCACCCTCAGTTTAACAGCTCCTGCCTTAAACTCTGTAGGTCAGCAGGCGCTGTGCTCAATTTGACCAGACCGGGAAACAGAGGAACTATTTCTCCTCTGTTGAAAATGTACTACTCGCAGTTTGTTTTTACAGCCATACATGGAGCCGGGATTTGCGATTTCATAACAGTTCCTCCCGGCAGGTGGAGGAAGATCATATCCTTCACTGAATTCTGCTGTTACCACTGTCTACCCCGAGTTTTATCATCCATTCAGACCTCAAACAGGGTTATATTGTAGCTACGGTCCTGGCAGCCCTGCTATCGCAGTGGGGCAATATACGGACTAACCCGGCGGCCTCTTTCTGCAGGGACATCAGTTTGGATTGTCTCAGCCTGGAGAAGGGGCCACTATTTCGTGACTGAGTTATATTCATTCATTCATTCAATAAACTTTATTTCGGTTAGTTTTAACCATCAAAGCACATAAAAATACATTTTCAATAATCCATTGATAATTGTGATTACTAAAATACATCGTATAAAATTCAGAAGGGAGAAGACAATATATTAAGACAATAAAAACTTTAAATAGTTTTAAAAGTTTAAAAAATTAAGATAGCGATTGTTGATACAATTATTTCTCGAGTCTCTACAAATGAATACATAGGTGTCCTCCTTAAGTGAGTAATTTCCTTTGAGTGAACCACATAGAAAACAAAAACGTAGTTATGGCGGACACTATCACTGGATTTGTGTCAGACTTCAAAATCCTGAAGAAAGCTAGATAGTCCCTAATGCCCAGGTTATTGCATAGCTGTATTATCCACTTTCTCCGTATGAGTGAGTAGGCTGGACAGAAAAGAGTAACATGGAGAATGGTTTCATTTTAGGTTCTACAGCCGGGGCATAGATGTTAAGGACCCCCCATCCACCTATCAGTCAAAGAATAAAGGGGCAATTTTCCAAATCTAAACTGTAAGTACAGCTTCTTCACCAAAGTGGGTTGGATTACATCTATGTCTTGTTCAAACCGGTAAATAGACTTATGTTTTAGGAAGACACCAGTCCTTCACAGTATTGGACAATGTTTTCTTAGAAATAGTTGAGGATGTTGCCTCAGGATTTATCCATAAGTTTTCGTATCCAATTTCGACAAGGGACTGTCTAACAAAACGTAGCCATGGAATTCTACCTGCTCCTGGGGAGGCTAGCACCACCTTTAATTCCTTTTTGTAACTTTCCAGTTTGGGGGTGCTCCACAGCCTCCTCCAATAGAGGAGAGGACGTGAGGCGATGGCATCAGCGATGGGACTAATATTCTAATCCAGTCTAAGTGGGACTAGTGGAGTATTTCTAGGCAGGTTTAAGATTTGCTTAATAAAATTATTTCCTGTAGTGGTTAAGTCGGTAGAAGGAACGTGCCCCCAAAGTTCCGCCCCGTAAAGGGAGGATGGTCTTGTTTGGACTTTAAAGATTTCCAATGGGGCACTGACAATTTTGTAGGCACAGTTTTTTGGGACTTTTAAAATTCCCCCAGTTGTCTGTATAAGTTTTAAGTTGGCCTTAGCCATTTGTGCACCCCATCCCATTCTGTCAGTTAGGGTCAAACCTAAGTAGTCAAATGTTGGGACTCTCTCTAGTGGTCTACCTTCCATCATTGGATGGGGACAATTAGTGATGTTGGCATTAAATACCATATACTTAGTCTTATCAATGTTGACTACCAAGTTTCTATGGTTACAAAATTTGGTGAACTGGTTTAGGACCCTCTGCATGCCCATGTCTATGGTTACAAAATTTCATAAATCACTAACCACCCTGGGGCTGTCCCCTCTGTTCGGTGATCCCAGTAGCATCAATAGTTTGGCCAAACTAAAGGTCAAATACACTATTTTTCAAGCACTGTGAAGAAATTAGAATGCAAGTTTAACTATCTAAATGTACTTACTCTGCAGACTATTTGAGATGTTTTGCTTCAGTGGATCCTGTTTTATATCTGAAGGGAGAGATCGCTTCTATTTCATCTTAGAGCAGAAACAATATACTGTTTCTTGAGTTTTAAAAAGTTTTTAATATATTGGGGAATGACATGTACTATGCCCATGCGGCAACAAATCTGAACAATCACTATTGCACTTTACTTTTTTCTTTTGCTTGCACAAATTTTCCCGAAACCCCTTTTTGAAACCTCTATTATTAAAGCCAGGGCACCCCCGTGTAGAGAAGCCTTGTTTCACTTGTAAATACTGAGTTCTTTCGATGTATGTTTAGTATGACTTTTTTTAAATCTGCGATTAGAACTAGAACATTTATGGAGGAGAGCCTTTAACAAGGGTAAAACGATGATATGAATCATGAACTGTTTTAACATGTGTGTTTTTACTGTCAAATATTTTTTCACCAAATATTATTGATATTGTTTTAGGTATTTATTTTGAATTTTATGTGATTGAAGATTATCGGATTGATTAATTGACCTCCCATGCAACAGTTTGAGCTGTTCATGCATTTATCTGTATGCATGCATACGTGCAGCCATGTTTGAATTGTTTTATTATACTTTACTTAAAAACGTTCAAAGGCAACAAGCATCGGCAAATACAATTGCTCCGCTGCCAAAGAGAGGCAGATTGGCTTTGCCAGCGTTTCTTTGGAATTTTTGGCCTCATGGCAGTCATGTACGTACACTGGGAGTCTGCGTGGAATGGACTGAGACACACACACAGCTGGGCTCTGTGATCTGGAGGGGCATACCGTTGTGCACCCCTCCTTTACCAAGCAAGACTACTGTCAGCTCACGAGGCTGTGGAGGACTGCCAGTGGTGGCAGCGACTTATTATATCGGCAGTATAGACCTTCTTACTTGTTATCTGCACAGCTTGAGCTGCCAACTGGCCTCGTATGTTTAAAATTGTCTGTCGGACCCCTACAACTGTCCATGTGGACACTAAGCTGCACATATTTTAACACTATGTATATGTAGAGGACGAGTGTGGAGTGTATATGCTATGCACTGTGGATCTCCTATGTGTGTATGCCCGCCCACCTCCCGAACCTCGTATTTCAAAGTCAGCCCTCTCCATACCTTTAGGGTAAGGATTTGCACAGCTTCAGCGAGGCACAGCTGGAGACTGGTTGTGTGGTGACAGAAGGGGGCTAATGAAATAATTTCAGGGGTATCTCTATTTAACCCAAAAGCCACAGTAAATGGCCCCCTTATCTATCTGGGGCCTGGCCCTAATGCTATCAAAGAAGGAAAATGGGCCCTACTTCCCTTTTGGATAGTAAAACTGGCAACATTGGTGTGCAGTGGACCCCTCGAAATGCCTTTGCTCATGTGCCATTGAACTTGTTGCACTAATGGTAGCTATGGCCTCTGATCTCTGTACAAAATGCCACTGCATCTCAGCTGCCTTCCATGCCAACTTCCTGAGACCCACACAACACTGTTCCTGTGCTTCTTTTGAGTCTCTCCCATGGGCCATCTTTCAATGCCTTAAGGAACACTGATTCACTAAGAGGGCCCTGGGCTTCAGTGCTATCAATAATGAGTCTAAACTCCGCTTTTGCCCAGTAGGACAGACGAAATTGGGTGCAGTAGTACCCCTTTACTCACAGAACTCAGTGCCAATGCATCTGATGCACAAATGATACTTACAGACCAGACTGTCTCATCTGCTGATTCTAAAGAAAAAATGATATTCCGGATTGCCCCCATATTAAATCAGCTTACTTAGACTCCTATCATGCTGTCTATTCATTTTTCATTCTCTCTCTGACCCTTTAAAAAAAAATTTTCAATGAAATAGGTCTTGCATATCTTAGAGCTGCTGGTGTTGAAAATAACAATGTTTTTTACTTCTGTTTTTTTATTTGCAGTGGAGTTATTACATTTGCATAGCACTATTGCAAATGGTTGGAGTTATTGGCAATATAAATGCCAATGTTTTTTACCTAGCCATGTTGCATGGTGCAGTATCATATGTGGCCAAAAGAGGTCCCATGGGACCTCTTTAGGCCACATATGGTACTGCACCCGCAAAGTTGGAGTTGTTGGCATTATATATGCCAATGTGCAGTACCATATGTGTTTAATAGCACCTCTTTTGGTCATATATGGCACTGCACCCTGCAGAAGATATGGTAAATCCACCCTACCCATAATGCATTGCATGCAAAACAGTACCACAAGTACATTCAAATAGCGTTATCCATATATACAATTAGTAGCTTTAAGATGTGACATACATTGTTATATTAATTCCAGATTAGGTTGCACTCTGTGTGGAGCTGATGAAGAGAAATGTATAGGTCTCATATAAATGTGAGATGTGCTAGTGAGTAACGTAACCACTGCCAGCCTTGCATAGGACCAAGCGTGTGTCCATCCTGAAGCCCTGTAAGAAAATAGTGCTCCTCACTGTAATTAAAATCTCGTGAGTAACAACACATGTTACAAGGGGTGTCCTCATGGGGTGGGGGTTACAAGAAGAGACAAGGTGGTACTAAAGAGTACTACTAAGCCTATTGACAGTGCAAGGGCTGCCTATGCGATACCTAATGAGCCCATACATCTTACTCCCCCTCCTCTCCCCAGTGGCATTTCTCCCCACATTACAGTAGTCCAGACCCTCTGTGTCTGACTGAAAGCCCATCAGCCACCCCCCCTCAAACTCTACAGCCTTGATTCACATTGACATGTGTAAATCAAGACAGTCTGGAATAAAGCCTCACATGTAAGTTGGGGGTGCTAACATCATTGTTACATCACTGAAGTAATAGGGATTGTGAAAAAGCCTAGCGTCACACAAAGTGTAGCAAATGTATTGAGCAGGAGAGTGGTAAGGGTGTGGTAAGCGTGCAGCCGGTGGTGTATTTTAGAACACACTGTCACAAATATAATACTAAAGCATAGTGCGGTAGTGCACTACCATTTACAGACAGCACATTTTCCATTGAAATGGGAAATGTATTTCAATTTTACTGAAAAAACTATATAGCACACAAATGATTATATGTGGAAGAGAGGTTTCAGTGAATAGTTGTCATTAGCACATCACAGAGTAAAAGCGTCTTGATTTGTTGGGATCCTGTTAAAATCTTTTTTTCCATTACATTTCAGAATTACAAAAAGAAGTGCTTCATTTTTGCTTTAGTAACTGCTGGAATATTCAGAAATATGTGTGCAGTCATTAACCGGTATTTCAATGTTTTTATGTGTTAAAGAAAATGCCATCCTACAGCCTTTCAGTTAGCACTATTTTCACCCCAGCAAGAATGTCACATGATACATTTTTAAAGCTCCTATCACTTTGAAGTCAAAGAAAGGAAAGGAAATTCCAATCCCCATGTTAAAAGAATAAACAGCAATTTGTCATAAGACATCATCTGACATTTGACCTCAGTCTTTTATGCACAGAAAATGTGACAAGATAAATACAAAATGTAAAGGCATCTTTAAATATTGCACTTTCACTACCCACCTGAAATGGACGGGTGACCCACCAGTGGGTTGCGACCCACAGGAAAGATCCTGTGACGAGGAGCCGCTGGAGAAACATCACAACCACATTTGGTGGTTTTCTTTGGAGGCAAGAATCGCTGCTGTGACCGAAGGTCGGCTCAACATTTATTTGAGTGGTGGCATGAGCTCTGGCCCCAAGGAAGATTGACCAATGAGGATAGCTCTCAACATAAAGTGCACGCGCGTGGGGCCTCTGCTCACCTGTGCCCTGGCAGTCCCACCTCTCCGCCTTAGCTCTCCAATACTAGTATTCTTGTCTCTATCATCTTGGGAAAGCGAAAGAACATTGTAGCCCATTAGCCGTGGGACAGGTTTCACACTGTTCTTGTCAACCACCGGCAGTAAACATTGGCTGGCTCCTTTCCCTTCACTATACTCCTTTGATAACTGTGATTGTTAATGTTACTCTCTCGATGTCCTGTGTAGTATTTAGTTGTGTGTCAAGACATTTTTTTTTCTTTTCAAGTAAAAGCACTGGCTAGGCAATTATATACTGACTGTTGTTATTTGCTTAGTAAGTTATGTCTTTTTCAGACCTGTCAACTTCTAAAACGTTTTCACTCTGTGAAAGGAGTTGGAGGGTCCCTGTGCCAAGCACTGCAAAAGACACGCTTCTATCCCTTCCAAAATAAATAAATAAATAATAAACAAACGTTTCTGAGTCTAGCTCTGATATCAATGGAAGGTTCAAAACCTGTAATGGAAATTGGCTGTGCCCAGCAGTGGCGGCCGGCACAGATCGGTGGTGGCTCGTCAGGGAGGGTGTTTAAGGAACTGATGAACGAGGAGTAAGTTAAAAAAAAATGAAATTCAAATTATCTTCTCGCCGCGTCTTCACTTGCGTCCTCCCTCGTCGCGTCTCTCTTCCGCTGGCCGGAACAAGGCACCGGAAGCACCAATGCTGAAGCTCCCTATAACCAATCACAGCGATGCATTGCAGCATTGTGATTGGTTTGAGCGCCAAACCACGGCACTCAAATGGGGATAGGGAGCCTGGGCATGTTCTCTGCTGCACAGGCTGTAATGCAGCCTGGGTGGAGAACACTCCCCTCCCCTGCTCTCTCAGCAGAGCAGCCCCACCCCTCCTGGCAAAGATGCCGTGCCTGCAATAGGAAAAAATAAAAGGATCATAACTTTCAGTTATGATCATTTTATTTTTCCTTCCACTGCTGAAAAGCAGTGAGGCGATGCTCCTCCACGTTAGATGAAGAGCCGCCACTGGTGCCAAGTCTCCAAATATGAGCTGGAAACCCACTCTGCGCAGGGGTTCCATCTTACTTTGTAATCTACTGCTTGATATTGTCTTTTCACCAGGTGCCTGTGTAGAGGGAGCTGATATTTTGTGACACATCGCAGGTCTGGTCTCTATCTCACATCACCTCCTCGGCTAACGCCTTGGAAAGTGACACTCCACTGCTATGAGGGTCAAGTGCTGGAATGGTGTACCTGCTGTTTGGATGTTTGTCCAACAGTAGGGTAAGCCCAGGACATCAGAGGTAAAAGGATCTTGTTTTTACAGTTTGAGCCCAGTAACCCTTGAATGCCCGGAAAGTTTTCATAAGAGGCAATGATGATATCACCTCTTTAGATGGGAGACATTGTTTACATAGAATGCGCTACAATGCATTCCATTACAACTCAGTAATTACAACGACCGTGTTGTTACAACGTGAACCAGTACATCGCAAGTCATTTCAACGACTTGCTTTAGGGGGGCGTGCTGGTGTTGGATTTACAATCCAACACCTTCCCTGCTGTTGCACAAACTGGACTAGGAATAGTAAATTATACTATTCCTAAGTGCAGTGCACATCCTACAGCAAGTCGTTGTAACGACTTGCAAAGTAATGGTTCGTGTTGTAACAACGCAGTTGTTGTAACGACCACATTGTAATGGAATCCGTTGTAGTGCATTCGTTGTAAAGAGATATATTCCTTTAGATTCAATAACGAGGCTATATGATGTTACGGTTAATGTGTACAGTGCATGATTTTCGACTTTTTTGACTTTCTTGTGCCATAATTGAAGAATATTTTAGCAAAAAGAGTTCATGTAAACTGTAGACCCTGCTAAGTAATTCTGTGTGAGAGCCGTAGGCCATTCCATAATTTGCACTTCACATAGAATGCATAACCTCTTCAAATGTTCCTTTGTGGAGCAGGATATGGTGACACAAGGGATGCAAATGTGTAACTAGCTAAC
>NW_028253630.1:470000-475000 GCF_964263255.1 Lissotriton vulgaris | reverse complement strand
CTGGGAGGGGGCGCTTCGCTCCTGCCCCCTCCCCAAGTAAGATTTTCATACGTGAAAGTACGTTAATGGTTTTGGTCCCTGAGATGCTTCGATGTCACTACCATTCTCAAATAGCATAAGTTCTAGATGTTGGGTGCCATAGTTAAGAGTTCTGAGCAGCGCTTGTAACACTGTCTGAAGCTTATTTCCACCTACTGCAGCTTCACTATTCTCAAAGTAAGTGAGTGTCGTTTGTGGACCTGACTGCATTAGAAAACAATGTGATATGTTACCTTCCTAAACAGCTTGACGGAGGCCCCTGAGGGGCGCTGTGATGGCCATGGACTCGGAGAAGACGCTTGGCTCCGACACCCTCCCCAAGTCTTATAGCACTGGTGTAGCCTGAGATCGCCCCCGACATAGGCGGCCGGCTCCCGGGGTCCGGCGGTACTTTTTGCCTTTTGATGACTCTTCAATTCTGGACCTTGTCCCACAATCCGTTTGACCTGAAGACAAGCTGTAGTGAGGCGCCCCTTTATCGTTTTAGTTGCCATTCCGCCCGCTTTTGCTACACTGTGCCTCTTCCGCCATTCAGCTGTTTTCCGCCCGCTCTTGCGACTACAGCGTCTCGCTCACCATGTAGTTGAGATGCGCCCGCTCTTGCGGTGCAGCGATAGGCGGCTGCCACAGGACTCTCAAAATGGCGGCCGGCTCTTCGGTTTTGGGCCTGGTCCACTAAAATGGCCCTGGGACACCTTGGAACTCGGACGCTTGTCTGCTAGGGCTTGGGTCCCATTCTCGAAAAGCGTCCCCTCAGCCGTGAAGATTCTACAAAAGTCTTGGGGGCCTCCGACTCCCGCAGGCTTCTGGTGGGGAGCGGCTGCCATGATTGCTCGTGGAATGGCCACGACGGAGCTACGAGATGGTAGTGGTCTCATGCTGACGCCAGCTTTAGTCTGAAACATCCAGAAACACTGTAGACTACCAATTCGATCAGTTCCGGTAGCGCCCCAACATGACCCGGAAGAGAAGAACTTGCCCTCCCCTCTTTGACTGATGGTTCTTGTTGCCTGTCCCCTCTGTTGTCATTTAACAGAACTTTTTGGACTGCTGAAAGGGGTTGTGTTCTGAACGCTGGTTGGTGGAGACATTTAGACTATATTCTTGACCTACGTTGTCGCGTAATGCGTTTTATGACACGCCGCGTTAGCGCACCCGGAAGTGATCCGAGGCGCGGCGCGCAGCGCGTAACGTAAGCATAACAGGTCATGTGACTTGTTAATAAAACTTTTCATTGGTTCATTTTACTTTTGTTAATTTAATGATGAAAAGCTTGGTCATATGACCTAAAAATTACGCTTTTTATTATTTTCGAACAATATTTTTTTTTCAAACATATGTTATAATATTCCAGGCTAATGTACTTTCCCGGAAAATTTACAACTGTCTTGCAAGTAAAATATATTCCTTTTTCGAGAAAAAGGGCGTTTCTTCCTTCCATGACGGAGCCGTTGAGTAAAAGAGATTCGGCCTGCTGTCTTAGTCGCCGATACGCCTGATTATCAGATTCTTATCGATCACTTTATGTTGCAGACATGAAAAACACAACTGCCCTTGACCATTTATCTTTACTGCGTTCCTACATATTATACCTTTTATCCGTCATGTAATTGGACTGCTTTATTTCACTTGCCTTTTACTGATTCGAAAACAGTCACTAAAAGTAAAAACTTTACAAATGAAAATACTACTACCGTGTTTTGTTTTAAAAACCTTTATTGTGAAAATGTCAGTATACAAATACGGGCCTATAACCACGTGGGCCGGCCACGGAGCAAACTCAAATCGTATATGATGAGGAGACATTTACACTGTAGAAGAACGTAACGAGCGGGCCATTAGGTGACAAGAACAAAGGTGTCTAACAGTTGCGGAATCGGTGGACGTACATTTTGTAATTAAAATACGACAGGGCCACTTACAATAACATTTTCTAGATATACATTTGCGGGCAAAGAGTTACGAGTCCCATTTATACCGGTGCCATTTTGGGCGAGGCCGGGCAGGTCCAAGATATAGTCAAAATGTCTCCACCAACCATCGGCCAGACCAGAACCCCTTTCGGCCCTTTATGTTACAAGATGGTGTCTTCCATTCAGAAAATATTAATGGCAGCATTTTGAAAGGAAACAGAAACAGCCGTTCTCCTAGTGAGTTTCACATTGTTACATTTAGGAAGAATGTTGAAGAGTAGTATGTGGAAAATCTGAAGCCATTTTTCTACAAACTCTCAATCAGACTTGGATGGAAAAAAAAAACCTGAAGAATGTACAAACTGAAAACCAATTTTTGTCTGTATAGCACCAACAGTAACGCTTGAGTCAGCTTTGTGTCAAGCCGCCATTTTCATTCAATCAATAGCGTCCCCCTGCACACATTCAGGGACCTGGTCGTGTCTTCAGATGAAACGCATTGTAGGAAAAGAAGCAGAAAGGAAAAGGAAAAAAGTTCCGCCGGACCTAGTGAAGCTGCAGCAGGTGCAAATAAGCTTCAGACAGTCTTACAAGCACTGCTCAGAACTCTCAACTGAGGCACTCAACATCCAGGACTTGCCATTCGGATCTTGGCGCCTTGTATTTTTGTTTTGTTTTTGATGGAGGGGAAAGAACAAAAAACAGACATTGAAAAAGGCTCAACAGTGCAGGGCGCCTTGTGCTGGTTCCGACCTATTCACACATCGGTCCGCTACTGACATCACCTCATAAACCAACGGGGCACCCCACGCCGACTTTCGGCGCAGCATTGTAGGATGGCCACACCAGTGCGGCAATTTGCTGGACACCACCTCGGTGCCATCCAGATCTCGGCGCGTTCATTCATTCAATAGCGTCCCCCTGCACACATTCAGGGACCTGGTCGTGTCTTCAGAAGAAACGCATTGTAGGAAAAGAAGCAGAAAGGAAAAGGCAACAAGTTCCGCCGGACCTAGTGAAGCTGCAGCAGGTGCAAATAAGCTTCAGACAGTTCTACAAGCACTGCTCAGAAATCTCAACTGAGGCACTCAACATCCAGGACTTGCCATTCGGATCTTGGCGCCTTGTGCTGGTTCCGACCTATTCACACATCAGTCCACTACTGACATCACCTCATAAGCCAACGGGGCACCCCACGCCGACTTCCGGCGCAGCATTGTAGGATGGCCACACCAGTGCAGCCACTTGCTGGACACCACCTCGGTGCCATCCGGATCTCAGCGCGTTCGAGTCACTGTGCCGGAAGAGTGACCGGAACTCAGCTGAACACGCCGTCTCTCGGCGCAGCATTGTAGGATGGCCACACCAGTACGGCAATTTGCTGGACACCACCTCGGCGCCATCCGGATCTCGGCGCGTTCGAGTCACTGTACCGCAACAGTGACCGCAATTCAGCTGGACACGCCGTCTTTCGGCGCAGCATTGTAGGATGGCCACACCAGTGCGGCAATTTGCTGGACACCACCTCGGTGCCATCCGGATCTCGGCGCGTTGTGCTGCCTTCGGCCTATTCGCACATCGGTCCGCTACTGACGCCGCCTCACGTGCCAACGGATTTTCTACGCTTTTTGTAGCCCTATGTCGCATAACAGGTCATGTGACTTGTTTATAAAACTTTTCATTGGTTCATTTTACTTTTGGTTTCCTAAAGATGGAAGGCTTGGTCATATGACCTAAAAATAACACTTTTCATTGGTTTAGAACATTTTTTTTTCCCAAACGATGAAAGCCCCACCTTGTTTCTGGATCATTCAGACTGAAGCTGGCGTCAGCATGAGAGCACCACCATCTCTTGGCTCCGTCGTGGTCATTCCGCGAGCAATCATGTCAGCCGCTCCCCACCGGAAGCCTGCGGGAGTCGGGGGCCCCCAAGACTTTTATACAATCTTCACGGCTGAGGGGACGCTTTTCGAGAATGGAGCCCAAGCCCTAGCAGGCAAGCGTCCGACTTCCAAGGTGTCACAGGGCCATTTCAGTGGACCAGGCCCAAAACCGAAGAGCCGTCCGCCATTTTGACAGCCATGTGGCAGCCGCCTATCGCTGCACTGCAAGAGTGGGAGCAACTCCACAACATGGTGAGCGAGACGCTGTGGCCGCAAGAGCGAGCGCAACTCAGCTAGATGGCCGCCACCTGGGGAGGCCCGTTCACGCCGCCTCCCCCCCCCCCCCCGGGCCGCCGCATGCCAATTTTCGGAGCAGCATTGTAGGATACCAAAACCAGTGCGGCAGTTTACTGGACATCACCTGGGTGCCTGTCGTACATGTTGTGTCAGCCATGTGACACTGGACACAGACCGCTACTGACGAGGCCTCCCCCCGCACCACCCGGGACGCCCCACGCTGTTTTTCTGTGCTGCATTGTAGGATCCCTAAACCAGTGCGGCACCCAGGCGACATCACCTGGGTGCCGTCCAGAACTCTGCACGTTGTGCTGCCTTGGGACTATTCGCACAACAGACCGCTACTGATGAGGCCTCCCCCCGCCCCACCCGGGACGCCCCACGCCAATTTTCGGAGCAGCATTGTAGGATCCCTAAACCAGTGCGGCACCCAGGCGACATCACCTGGGTGCCGTCCAGAACTCTGCACGTTGTGCTGCCTTGGGACTATTCGCACAAAAGACAGCTTCTAACCATTGTTGCTTTTTGTGTTAATAAATGTTTAAATGTTTTTAGTTTTTGTTCTGTTCATTATCGTTAAAAGTTAATAAAGTTTTATAACCTTAATTTGTTGGAGTGTTATCTATTTTTTGAAAAACGGGTGAATGGGGCCTTGAATCGGGTTATTGTCATGTGTGGGCTTTGGAAGTGTGCTGCTGCAGGATCGGACATTTCAAACTCAAATGCACGTTCTTTTTCTTACCTTTCCGAAGCATGGAGCGCAATAGCAGGCAGAGAAAGGGTGATGCACGTGTTGAACACTACCTGACCTGGCAAGTTGCTGGCAGTGCCCCCCCGCCCGCTCCTGAAAGAGGGCACACACACACCG
>NW_028253630.1:445000-450000 GCF_964263255.1 Lissotriton vulgaris | reverse complement strand
ATGTCATCAGTGATGTCATTTGAGTTGTCATCAGTGATGTCATTTGAGATGTCATCATTGATATCATTTGAGTTGTCATCAGTGATGTCATTTGAGATGTCATCAGTGATGTCATCAGTGATGTCACTGACCATGTCATGAATGATGTAATATGTGACATCATCAGCAGTGGATTGCGGGTGCGCGATATATAGTTAGCGCTTATAGTTAGCTAACTATATATGGAATTTCAATGGTTTTATGCGAGTAAAATAAGGTTTTGTAAATGCTAATTCCTAACTATATATGGCCTATAACCTATGGTTTTTTCATTGAATTTTCAAGGTTTTGTAAATGCAAATTCCTAACTATATATCCACTATAACCTATGGTTTTTTCTGTGAATTACATTGGTTTTTTAATAGCAAATATGAAAAGCTTTAAAATGTCAAGTACGTGATAGATAAAAACATTTTCGTATTTATGCACGCTGATGTGCTTTGAACGCTGCCCCCCCCCTCCCCTCTTTTGCCTTAGTAGTACTCTCTCTTTGCAGATACAGAAGGGTAGTTAACGCAGGCCTTTACCCCCGTTGTAATCCGTCGTACCTCCTTGTCTCTCCATTTGATTGATTGTTGTCCAAGCATTTACTGTTTTAGAATTGGTTCTCTTTGGATCATTCTCTATTTACAAACAAGCACAAAGTCGCAATACTCTGTTTAGTCTTTGCAGATAGTGAAAAATCGTGTAAAAAAATAAAAGTAATCGAGCAAAATCAGTAGGCCACTAATTGGATCTCTTTTTGACCTCGCTAAAATAGAAATATTAGGAACAACCCTTCTTGAGAAATACGAAAATAGTGAGATGAACTGAGCTCCACACCATGAGGGCTGCAAGACAGCTCGGCTCCATCACCCATCCCGCACAAAATAATGACAAACCCTATGCAAATATTAAAAATATAAACAACACACCAGCAAAGAAACAGGGTAAAACATTTTATTAAAAAACTATTTACATAACGTTGGTTTATAAGATGATGTCAGTAGTGGACCGATGTGTGAATAGATCGAAAACAGCACAAGGCTCCAAGATCCAGATAGCAAGCTCCTGGATGTTGGGTGCCATAGTTTAGAGTTCTGAATTTCAGCCTTTATCAATGCCTGTGCTTTGTTGAATCAAAATGGCGGCTTGACACAAAGCTGACTCAAGCGTTGTTACTGATGCTATGCAGACCAAAACTGGTTTTCAGTTTGTACATTTTTCTAGATTTTTCAATCCAAGTTTGGTTGACTTTGTAGAACGATGGCTTCAGATTTTCAACATACGGTGTGGTGGCGCTGACTGGGAGGGGGCGCTTCGCTCCTGCCCCCTCCCCAAGTAAGATTTTCATACGTGAAAGTACGTTAATGGTTTTGGTCCCCGAGATGCTTCGATGTCACTACCATTCTCAAATAGCATAAGTTCTGGATGTTGGGTGCCATAGTTAAGAGTTCTGAGCAGCGCTTGTAACACTGTCTGAAGCTTATTTCCTCCTACTGCAGCTTCACTATTCTCAAAGTAAGTGAGTGTCGTTTGTGGACCTGACTGCATTAGAAAACAATATGATATGTTACCTTCCTAAACAGCTTGACGGAGGCCCCTGAGGGGCGCTGTGATGGCCATGGACTCGGAGAAGACGCTTGGCTCCGACACCCTCCCCAAGTCTTATAGCACTGGTGTAGCCTGAGATCGCCCCCGACATAGGCGGCCGGCTCCCGGGGTCCGGCGGTACTTTTTGCCTTTTGATGACTCTTCAATTCTGTACCTTGTCCCACAATCCGTTTGACCTGAAGACAAGCTGTAGTGAGGCGCCCCTTTATCGTTTTAGTTGCCATTCCGCCCGCTTTTGCTACACTGTGCCTCTTCCGCCATTCAGCTGTTTTCCGCCCGCTCTTGCGACTACAGCGTCTCGCTCACCATGTAGTTGAGATGCGCCCGCTCTAGCGGTGCAGCGATAGGCGGCTGCCACAGGACTCTCAAAATGGCGGCCGGCTCTTCGGTTTTGGGCCTGGTCCACTAAAATGGCCCTGGGACACCTTGGAACTCGGACGCTTGTCTGCTAGGGCTTGGATCCCATTCTCGAAAAGCGTCCCCTCAGCCGTGAAGATTCTACAAAAGTCATGGGGGCCTCCGACTCCCGCAGGCTTCTGGTGGGGAGCGGCTGCCATGATTGCTCGTGGAATGGCCACGACGGAGCTACGAGATGGTAGTGGTCTCATGCTGACGCCAGCTTTAGTCTGAAACATCCAGAAACACTGTACACTACCAATTCGATCAGTTCCGGTAGCGCCCCAACATGACCCGGAAGAGAAGAACTTGCCCTCCCCTCTTTGACTGATGGTTCTTGTTGCCTGTCCCCTCTGTTGTCATTTAACAGAACTTTTTGGACTGCTGAAAGGGGTTGTGTTCTGAACGCTGGTTGGTGGAGACATTTAGACTATATTCTTGACCTACGTTGTCACGTAATGCGTTTTATGACACGCCGCGTTAGCGCACCCGGAAGTGATCCGAGGCGCGGCGCGTAACGTAAGCATAACAGGTCATGTGACTTGTTAATAAAACTTTTCATTGGTTCATTTTACTTTTGTTAATTTAATGATGAAAAGCTTGGTCATATGACCTAAAAATTACGCTTTTTATTATTTTCGAACAATATTTTTTTTTCAAACATATGTTATAATATTCCAAGCTAATGTACTTTCCCGGAAAATTTACAACTGTCTTGCAAGTAAAATATATTCCTTTTTCGAGAAAAAGGGCGTTTCTTCCTTCCATGACGGAGCCGTTGAGTAAAAGAGATTCGGCCTGCTGTCTTAGTCGCCGATACGCCTGATTATCAGATTCTTATCGATCACTTTATGTTGCAGACATGAAAAACACAACTGCCCTTGACCATTTATCTTTACTGCGTTCCTACATATTATACCTTTTATCCGTCATGTAATTGGACTGCTTTATTTCACTTGCCTTTTACTGATTCGAAAACAGTCACTAAAAGTAAAAACTTTACAAATGAAAATACTACTACCGTGTTTTGTTTTAAAAACCTTTATTGTGAAAATGTCAGTATACAAATACGGGCCTATAACCACGTGGGCCGGCCACGGAGCAAACTCAAATCGTATATGATGAGGAGACATTTACACTGTAGAAGAACGTAACGAGCGGGCCATTAGGTGACAAGAACAAAGGTGTCTAACAGTTGCGG
This sequence comes from Lissotriton vulgaris, assembly GCF_964263255.1. NCBI lineage: Eukaryota > Metazoa > Chordata > Amphibia > Caudata > Salamandridae > Lissotriton > Lissotriton vulgaris. The sequence continues at coordinate 446,771 of NW_028253630.1, read as the reverse complement.
AATCGGTGGACGTACATTTTGTAATTAAAATACGACAGGGCCACTTACAATAACATTTTCTAGATATACATTTGCGGGCAAAGAGTTACGAGTCCCATTTATACCGGCGCCATTTTGGGCGAGGCCGGGCAGGTCCAAGATATAGTCAAAATGTCTCCACCAACCATCGGCCAGACCAGAACCCCTTTCGGCCCTTTATGTTACAAGATGGTGTCTTCCATTCAGAAAATATTGTTGGCAGCATTTTGAAAGGAAAGATAAACAGCCGTTCTCCTAGTGAGTCTCACATTGTTACATTTAGGAAGAATGTTGAAGAGTAGTATGTGGAAAATCTGAAGCCATTTTTCTACAAACTCTCAATCAGACTTGGATGGAAAAAAAAACCTGAAGAATGTACAAACTGAAAACCAATTTTTGTCTGTATAGCACCAACAGTAACGCTTGAGTCAGCTTTGTGTCAAGCCGCCATTTTCATTCAATCAATAGCGTCCCCCTGCACACATTCAGGGACCTGGTCGTGTCTTCAGATGAAACGCATTGTAGGAAAAGATGCAGAAAGGAAAAGGAAAAAAGTTCCGCCGGACCTAGTGAAGCTGCAGCAGGTGCAAATAAACTTCAGACAGTCTTACAAGCACTGCTCAGAACTCTCAACTGAGGCACTCAACATCCAGGACTTGCCATTCGGATCTTGGCGCCTTGTATTTTTGTTTTGTTTTTGATGGAGGGGAAAGAACAAAAAACAGACATTGAAAAAGGCTCAACAGTGCAGGGCGCCTTGTGCTGGTTCCGACCTATTCACACATCGGTCCGCTACTGACATCACCTCATAAACCAACGGGGCACCCCACGCCGACTTTCGGCGCAGCATTGTAGGATGGCCACACCAGTGCGGCAATTTGCTGGACACCACCTCGGTGCCATCCAGATCTCGGCGCGTTCATTCATTCAATAGCGTCCCCCTGCACACATTCAGGGACCTGGTCGTGTCTTCAGAAGAAACGCATTGTAGGAAAAGAAGCACAAAGGAAAAGGCAACAAGTTCCGCCGGACCTAGTGAAGCTGCAGCAGGTGCAAATAAGCTTCAGACAGTTCTACAAGCACTGCTCAGAAATCTCAACTGAGGCACTCAACATCCAGGACTTGCCATTCGGATCTTGGCGCCTTGTGCTGGTTCCGACCTATTCACACATCAGTCCACTACTGACATCACCTCATAAGCCAACGGGGCACCCCACGCCATCTTTCGGCGCAGCATTGTAGGATGGCCACACCAGTGCAGCCACTTGCTGGACACCACCTCGGTGCCATCCGGATCTCAGCGCGTTCGAGTCACTGTGCCGGAAGAGTAACCGGAACTCAGCTGAACACGCCGTCTTTCGGCGCAGCATTGTAGGATGGCCACACCAGTACGGCAATTTGCTGGACACCACCTCGGCGCCATCCGGATCTCGGCGCGTTCGAGTCACTGTACCGCAACAGTGACCGCAATTCTGCTGGACACGCCGTCTTTCGGCGCAGCATTGTAGGATGGCCACACCAGTGCGGCAATTTGCTGGACACCACCTCGGTGCCATCCGGATCTCGGCGCGTTGTGCTGCCTTCGGCCTATTCGCACATCGGTCCGCTACTGACGCCGCCTCACGTGCCAACGGATTTTCTACGCTTTTTGTAGCCCTATGTCGCATAACAGGTCATGTGACTTGTTTATAAAACTTTTCATTGGTTCATTTTACTTTTGGTTTCCTAAAGATGGAAGGCTTGGTCATATGAC
>NW_028253630.1:407500-432500 GCF_964263255.1 Lissotriton vulgaris | reverse complement strand
AATGCTAATTCCTAACTATAACTGGTGTGAAACCTATGGTTTTTTCAGTGAATTTCAAAGGTTTTTTAAATGCTAATTCCTAACTATAACTGGTGTGAAACCTGTGGTTTTTTCAGTGAATTTCAAAGGTTTTTTTAATGCTAACTCCTAACTATATAAGACCTGAAAGCCCACCAGGAATCTCCAGTATGCGCCAGGGGACTGCATTGCAGAGAGGTGTAATGAAGCCACAACCCTTTTTACACCTCTCTGCAACGCAGCCCCCGTGCATGTTTGAAGAGGGGAAACTAATTCCCCTTGCATACTGGGGGCCCCTGGGGGCCTATTAGCCCACCTGGAACCTCCAGTATGCGCCTGGGGCTGCATTGCAGAGGTGTAATGAGACTATGCCCCTTGTTACACCTCTCTGCAACGCAGCCCACTGCCGCGTTTGCAGAGGGGGAACTAATTCCCCTTGCATTCTGGGGGTCCCTGGGGTCAACTAGTCCACCAGGAGCCTCCAGTATGCACGAGGGAGCTGCATTGCAGAGAAGTGTAATGAGGCCACACCCTTGTTACACCTCTCTGCAATGCAGGCCACTGGCGCCTTTGCAGAGGGGGGACTAATTCCCCTTGCATACTGGGGGTCCCTGGATCATATCTGCCCAAACACCGATATTCCGAACGATTGTAAATGACTTTTCTTGAGAAACATTTGGATTTGGATTATCATGTCCTATACTTTGGAATTTTTGAAAGACTGACTTTGAGGATGCTATAAATTACTCAAGTCTGCCCGAATTGTGTGGGTAAAATTGATACCTAGTCACTTTTAATAAGAATATACTTATGTCTCGTCTAACATTTGGAAGAAATATCTAGTTATATGACAACGGGATACCGACATAACTTGAAGGAAATAAGAACGCCCTGAAGAAGTTCTGTTGTACAGAACGAAACGTTTCGGCTGGCTGTGGTACATAAACTTAAGGAAAATAAAAGCATTTGAATATACACCAAGATTCAGCGCTTCAATAAGTACTCTAAGTGATATGATTTGATTGGACTCATTGTGAAAGTGGTGCTGTGCCAAACTTTGGAATATTCTCCACTACTCTCTACTACTTACTCTCTCCCACTCTCTACTACTCACTCTCTACTGCTCTCTACTACTCACTCTACTACTTACTCTCTACTACTCTCTACTACTCAGTCTCTACTACTCACTCTCTACTACTCTCTACTACTCACTCTACTATTCACTCTACTACTCTCTACTACTCACTCTGCTACTCTCTCTACTGCTCTCTACTACTCTCTACTACTCACTCTCTACTCTCTATTACTCACTCTCTACTCTCTACCTCTCTACCTCTCTACCTCTACACCTCTACCTCTCTACCTCTCTCTACACGCACACATATAGACATATATGCATATATATATGTGCATATGCATTTATATATATGTATGTGTATATATAAAAAAAACAACTAAACATTTTTTTTTCTAATCAGCTACTTTTAAAACTGTCATTCTTTTTCCCCATGGTACACTCCCCGGTACGCTTACCGGTGCGCGTACCGGGCGCTCACCCCGCGAAAATCAAAAAAATTTTTTATTTTTTTTTTGCCCCGTGGGGCCCTTTTATGGCCCCCACATCAAACCTAGGGGGTCAAGGGGGGTCTACTCTGCCCCCTTATGGTCATTTCCCCCTTTGTTTTGGCCACCTCTTGTGTCTCGATCCTACCGAGACACAAGATGGCGGCCGCTCCGGACTGTTTAGAATGTTTACAGACCCCCCAGAGCCAATCAGCTTTCTCCGCGCAAGTCGCGTGACGCGCCCGGTGCGCGTACCGGGCGCTCACCCCGCGAAAATCAAAATTTTTTTTTATTTTTTTTTTGCCCCGTGGGGCCCTTTTATGGCCCCCACATCAAACCTAGGGGGTCAAGGGGGGTCTACTCTGCCCCCTTATGGTCATTTCCCCCTTTGTTTTGGCCACCTCTTGTGTCTCGATCCTACCGAGACACAAGATGGCGGCCGCTCCGGACTGTTTAGAATGTTTACAGACACCCCAGAGCCAATCAGCTTTCTCCGCGCAAGTCGCGTGACGCGCCCGGTGCGCGTACCGGTGCGCTTACCGGAGCGCTGCTATAGATATATATATTTTTTTGAACCTTAATTACTCAAAATCCACTGGAGCACATATCTTGAGACATAGCAAAGGCACATCGGGCTACCAGTCCCTACAATTTTGCCAAGTTTGGTGGAAATCCATTCAGCCGTTCGGGCTAAAAGTGAAATCGACCGCCCTATGGAAATTAACATGGGGAAAACGCGTTTTGGGACCCCCCTTTTATCTCGGCCCCCGCTTGACGAATCCCCCCCAAACTTTCAGGGAAGGACCGGACCGCCATGAGACCATTTTCCTGAAAATTTCAGGCAGATTCGTCAACCGGCGCCAAAGTTATTCAAAATAGAATGTTGAGATTTAACATTGAAAATTATCCTAACTATAACTACCTACTGGCGACCGCCAGTAGGTAATATATATATATATCTATATATATATATCTATATATATATCTATATAGATATATATAGATATATATATATATATATATATCTATCTATATATATATATATATATCTATATATATATATATATATATCTATATATATATATATATATATATATATATATATATATATATATATATATATATATATATATATCTATATATATATCTATATATCTATATATATATATATATCTATATATATATATATCTATATATATATATATATATATATATATATCTATATATATATATATTCAATGAAAAAACCATAGGTTATAGACCATATATAGTTAGGAATTTGCATTTACAAAACCTTATTTTACTCGCATAAAACCATTGAAATTCCATATATAGTTAGTTGCGCTAACTGTATATCGCGCACCCGCAATCCACTGCTGATGATGTCACATATTACATCATTCATGACATGGTCAGTGACATCACTGATGACATCTCAAATGACATCACTGATGATATCACTGATGACATCTCATTTGACATTACTGATCACATCACTGATGATATCATTCATGTGATAATACGATGAACCTCTTCAGACTCTAATATAACCTTAGATACAATCAGTGTAAACAGACACTCACAGACTGTCACTCATCCATGGAGTTACTCACACACCTAGTCAGTCATGCAAAGAATCAATCACACCTCCATTTCCTCAACTATACAGTTATACAAACTTTACTTATTCAAACATATACTAACACATATTTACTCTCTTATACAATCCCTGATACAAGTTCACAATGATCCATACAGCCACTCACACATTCACTGGCTCTTATTCACAGTTATTTATATATGTCAACTCTCACATGTACTGTGTTTTACATATGTACTTACTTTGACATGTAGCACTGAGATATCCATTCACTCACCAATACACTCATGCACACAGTCAACCGCCCATACAGCTGTTTCCACATGCACTTTTGAAACCATACATCTAGTGAATCAACTGCTCACACATCTATGCACAGAGTCATACACCTCCCAGCCACCCACACACACACTCAGTCTCCCATACAAATACTTGGGCAACCAATCAATAACCCATATAGTTACTCATATAGCTACTTATCAACACATGCAACAGTTTACAGAACAACAGACATAATGATGCACAAATTAAGACAGTTTAGTCACTAACCCATGCACTCAGTGAGACACATTTAATCACTCACTCATACAGTCAGTCATGCACCTACTAAATCCTTCATCCAGGCACTTATACATCCACTCATTCTTCAATATGTAAGACATATTTTAACTTTACAGAAACATACAGTCACTGGATGTTGTCATCAGTGATGTCATCAGTGATGTCATTTGAGATGTCATCAGTGATGTCATCAGTGATGTCATTTGAGATGTCATCAGTGATGTCATCAGTGATGTCACTGACCATGTCATGAATGATGTAATATGTGACATCATCAGCAGTGGATTGCGGGTGCGCGATATATAGTTAGCGCAACTAACTATATATGGAATTTCAATGGTTTTATGCGAGTAAAATAAGGTTTTGTAAATGCAAATTCCTAACTATATATGGTCTATAACCTATGGTTTTTTCATTGAATATCAATGGTTGTTTAAATGCAAATTTCTAACTATATATGGTCTATAACCTATGGTTTTTTCAGTGAATTTCATTGGTTTTTTAAAAGCTAACATCTGTAGCTGTAAAATGTATTATTCTTTAAATCCCAAAATATATATAGATATTTATTGATAATTTTTTTTAAATATTTTTTTCTTCGCTTCTAGTTCGCGAACCGGGAAGCTTTCCGTTAGCTCATCTTGATACCGCGATCTAGTACGCGAACCGGTCAACGTTACGTTAGCGGAACAGTGACGCGCCACGGAAGCGCGACGTATCACGTTATCGCGTAATGCGTCTAATGACGCGTCGCGTTAGCGCTCCCGGAAGTGCTCCGGACAGCGAACCGGAAGCGATCTGGGACGCGGCGCGCGCCGCGTAACGTAAGCGGAACAGGTCATGTGACTTGTTTATCAAACTTCTCATTGGTTCATTTCACTTTTGGTTTCCAAATGATGTATGACTAGGTCATGTGACCTAAAAATAACACTTTTCATTGGCTCAGAACTTTTGTTTTCCCCAAATCAAGTAAACTCCTCCTTATTTCCTCACTCTGACTTTCATCTTGGTGAGAGAAAGACCATTATTCAGAAGTTCCACAATGGCTTCCATTCTTGCTGCAGCTGGTGCACCCCCACCACCACCTCCACCTCCCCATAAGAAGAGAGGACCACCCAGTCAAATTATGACTAACAGAGAGGAGGAAGATGAGGAAGAAGAAGAAGAGGAGAGAGAGGGACAACAATTTGTTGATGAGTTGCCCCGGGTTTCTAAACGAAAAACCAGTTTCATCTGGCAGTTTTTCACCATCCCTCCTGGAACCAAGAAAGTGAATGCAAAATATGCCACCTGCCTCATCTGTGACTACAGATTGTCGAGAGGCACAGAAAAGAAGTACAGTATGGGGAACTATACAATGCATCGTCACATGAGCAGGTGGCATCCCTTGAACTACAGCCGGGCTGAGTTGAGGGATCTTGAAGACAATCCGACGGCAACTCCTGTGGCAAGATCTACATCCACATTGTCTTTGACGGGAAGAGAGGCACAAGAGACTGTGCCAAACATCCAACCTAACTTCCAGCACATGAAGTTGTCTTGTATTTACTGTGGTGCTATGCTGTCATATGGCAACATGAGTGTCAACCTCATGAACATTGCATATGAAAATCATAAGTGCCCTAATGCACCCAAAAAGTAATTTTCTTTTTTTTGCTCCAGTTGAGCCGTTTTGAAAGCCTGTTTTTTGTTGTCTCCCCTCCATAAAAAACACAAAAAAAACATAAAACAGTTCTAAAAATACAAAAAAACCAAAAAATGTTCAAAAAATAAAAAAAAATATAAAACAACAAAAACAAAAAAAAACAGTTCTTTTCAGAACTACCTCCCCTTTCAAACAAAATTGCTAGAATGTTTATCACTCTGGCAAGCTCTATTTCTTTTGGTTCGCTTCAAGTTCGCTGACCGGTTCGCGAACTTTAAGCGAACTAAAAAAATCTTTTTTTAAAAAAAAGAAGAGTTAGTATAAGGGAAGTAAACAGAGAATAATGTAAAAAGAAAGACAGCTAGAGAGAGTAAATGAGAGATAGTGTCAATGACATCATCAGCAGTGCATTGCGGGTAAAAAGAGTGGAAAACATTTACCTTATACTTCTTGTTACCTTTTTTTAATATTTTTTCATACTTTCAATCTGTAAAACAAAGAACAAACATTTCAAAAAATATTAAAACATGTATTTAAAAATTAGAAAAGACAAGGGAAAAGGTTCAAAAACAAACAGTTTTTCAACAACTTTGACATTTACAGAAGTCTCTGCTTCTCTACGTCCCCTACACAATCCTAAAGATATATATTCGAAAGAAACTGTATCTTGATATTGCTGAACTGAGGCCTATTTTGGAACATGATGTTTTTCTTGCACTGCTAATGTCTCACAATAGTGATGCAATAGCAGCGCAAAAAAGATGTAAAGCCATAATAAAATTGTGTCTAACATTGTAAATGATTGTTTTAGGATGCAAATAAGATGTGTGCTTTCAAGAGCTTTCTTTGAGGTGAGGCCTCTTTTTTTTTAAAAAAAAAACACTACCCAGAAGTACAGCACTCTAAGCATTAAAATTGATATTAACAGAACTCACCTTACCCATATGTACCACACATTTCTAAATGTATATCATAAGGACAAAAAGCATAACATTAATTATACATGTTAAATGGTTTATTTTTGCTGTTCTCAGAATGTATCAAATTTCACTTAAATCAGTGACTTGAAGGTATTCATCATGTAACAGCGGGGAAAAAAAAACACAATCAAAATGACTGTGTTTAAAAAACCCATACAACCTAAGAAATCTGATTTCAAAACTTCTTAAAATTAACTTACTTTCAATGACGTCGAAGGATCTCCTATAAACAGCATCCACTCTGTTGTGCTTTAAATATTTTCAGCCCGCCACTTTCTGAAAGAAAACCTCCATCGATACGTGAAATATGTTACATAGAAAAAAAACTTCTCTCATTATATCACATGTTTCCACTAGGCCAAATCATGTTGCCGCGATTCGCAAATCTTGTAATTCTTCCAATCAAATCCCGACATTTTCTATTTTCGCAACTTTCAAAAATAAAATATTTGAGATTATTTTCACAATCCTGGACTACTAATATCTTACTCTTCTTTGTCACTCATGTTCTCCTTTTCCTATGACACTGATACTGCTTACTATGAAGCAGACTTACTTGCATTAGGTTTATATAGTTGAATTTTTAATCGAGACAGCATTGCAGACTTACATTCCCTCTACTTAAAATTTTGGTTTTAAAAACACCAGGTAAGAATTTTTAAGGTCAAACGGCAATTTTTTTTTGAACGTTACAACAGAATCATTACAGAATGACCAGCCGTTTCCAGACTTTAAGTAAGCTGTATAATGTCCTGATGTTGTTGATGGACCATCGTGATAGATAATTGCTACAGTAACAAAAGTCCTCCCTGATATTGACAGCTGAGAAGCCACAAAATTTTTTATTAAAGTTGACAATTTTGTTCCATCAGGCCTACATCGTTGCATCATTAAAATGACATACTGGCCATATCTACGTATAAATAATGTTGACATCATATCACATTTACATTGGCTACACTCCATGTTGTGATCCGCTGCATTTACTAGCTTATTAAAGGAGACTGATTTACTGTCTGGCAAAGTTAAATATATAAATCTTTCTGAGTCTACACTAGTAGTACTTGATACCATACAGTTCTCGCAGTCATGCTGCCATTGATAAGAAAGCCCAAACAGGTGATCTACATCTACACCCTCAACTTGCAATATATCAAGCATATACATTAAAAACTCCTGACAATCTTGCTGATTATTTTCAGAGAAGTCTGTTTGACCTGAACATTCATCTAACAGATAACGAACTTCAGACACACTTTCTACTTTTGTTCGATCAGTGCTACATTTCTCGAAAACAGAATTCAACAAACAGCATAAAATTTGTTCAGAATTCAACAGAATCTGTTCTTTTAAACTCTCTAGTGAAAAGAGAACATTAACCACTACATTTGCATAGCAGTTGACACCAGAACTGTTTTCAAATTGAAAACCGACAACATCTTCAACAGAATCCACTTTCTTTCTGCTAACAATTTTCGGTTCATTGACTTTTAGTCTTTTTGCAACAACCTCCCTACTATTACTGCTATTTCTACGTTTGCGGCCTACCACACGTTTCTCAAACAAAGGATATTGAGGCAAATGTGGCGCATACTCTCTTCTTAACCTATTGTATTCCTTAACACAATCTAGATCCGCACAAATGTTTGTGACATCACAGTCAATCAAGTACAATCCCGATAAAGTTCTAACTCGTGACAATGCCACATATGCCATACCCTCCTTGAACACAGAACTGCCAATATTCACCAATGCACAGTCTACACTTAAACCTTGCGATTTATGGATTGTCACCGCATATGCCAAGCAAACAGGAAACTGTTTACGGCGAACATATAAATCTTTAACAAGCAAAAACCTAGCAGAACAACGACCAATTTGCTGTACTTCCTCAATGCCATCAAATTTAATTTTTAAAAATTCTATTCCATCTCTATTTCTGTATTTCTCAAAATCAACAACATTACCCATTGATCCATTTACCAGACCTCTTTCTACATGTAAATTCCTTCTCAAAATAATTCGGCAATTTAAACACACATTCAAAGTCTTTTCAAAACCCGCTGTTTTAGATATAGTCTTCTCTAATGAATCCAATTTTGATTTCAAATTGTCTGACAAAATAATTGTTGATCCCATATGCTCTAATTTGTCGATAGCTTCAAGTTTCACAATCTCTTGCTTTTCTAAATTCAACATTTTGTTGTTGAAGATGGCACATTCTGCAAGAGTTGGCATGAGACATATCCCGGATTTCTTCTCAGTAATTTTCTGAAAAATATTCTCAGGCACTATGGCTGAGATACCCGCCACCCCCTCTCAACACAATCCCCAAAAGGAGGGAAACCGGAAACAGTTCTTGAAGTTTTTGGATGTGGGGAGGGAGTGACCCTCCCCGGCCGTATTTATTAAAACAAAAATTAAACATTAAACGTTTCATGTTATGTACAATTTCATTATCACATTGCGATGTTTGGCTAACCTTAACATATTCTCTAATACAGAGGTTCTCCTAGCCGAACTAGCATCCTACAAAACATTCTCTAGAAACACTGAAATTGTACATCCTAACGTTTAAGGGCCAACGGCAAGGTCATAACCGGTGTCAAGATCCCTAACCAGACTTACCCCTCCCACTTGGGAGGGGCGACAGCACAGAGGCTTACCTCAAGTGCAACTACTAACAATTTCCCTTGACTTGACGGGGGCACTTAAGACTCGACGCCATTTAAAGGTCGTTCGAAGACTTGTGTGTGGTATCTAGAAGGTATCGTGGACCTCCCCCCACCCCACACAACTTACCGCATCTGCCGTCGCAGATGACACTGGCCCCGGGAAATTCCCCAGGAGGGGGCTGTAACCCCTCCTACAAAGGAAGGGGCCTTGACCGCCTTTCCTTTACTTCCGGCGACCCGCCCTTAGACGGGACCGCCTCCCCACTGAGGGGCCAATGGCCACCTCTCCCGAGCGCTCCCATCCGTGTTGGGTGACGCCCACTCATAGGGATCTACCAATTAGTGCTCACCGATCATGACCTTACCGCCTACCAAAATTAAATACGACAATTTTATTTAAACCTATGAAATATTGGTCGCTACGACCGAAAGAACATGCCAAAAAATGCAACTCTACATCAGATCATTTTAATCGTAACCACCTACACGATATTCACCATACTTTATTATGATCAACAACAAACTGATACTTTCACAGCCTGTAAACGGAATGAAAAACAAACTTATAGATTCACTTTATTGCACAACAACTTGCTGTCCTCAGGGGCTGGTGGGTGGGTCAAAATTGGCTCTTCGTTCTGTCCCGAGCTCACGTGTAGCGAGGAGGTGCAGCTTCGGAGCACAAGAACAAGAGGACGTCTTCTGGTCTTGCGTCTCTTTTTATCCGTCTTCAGGGCGGGCGAGAACCCGCCCCTGCCGGCCCCTAGGGCGGGGCTGGCTACGTCGGTGTCTAGGCCAGCCCACTCTAGGGCGGGAAAGGGCGCGCCCCGGCTACGCCGCTTCGGGCATACCAGCCGAGACGCGCCTCCCGCCCAAAAATGGCTTCCCGGGGGGATCGAGGCACTCCGCCATACGTTCGGGGGGACCGAATGGTCGCCCCTTTCCATATGGCTGAGATACCCGCCACCCCCTCTCAACACAATCCCCAAAAGGAGGGAAACCGGAAACAGTTCTTGAAGTTTTTGGATGTGGGGAGGGAGTGACCCTCCCCGGCCGTATTTATTAAAACAAAAATTAAACATTAAACGTTTCATGTTATGTACAATTTCATTATCACATTGCGATGTTTGGCTAACCTTAACATATTCTCTAATACAGAGGTTCTCCTAGCCGAACTAGCATCCTACAAAACATTCTCTAGAAACACTGAAATTGTACATCCTAACGTTTAAGGGCCAACGGCAAGGTCATAACCGGTGTCAAGATCCCTAACCAGACTTACCCCTCCCACTTGGGAGGGGCGACAGCACAGAGGCTTACCTCAAGTGCAACTACTAACAATTTCCCTTGACTTGACGGGGGCACTTAAGACTCGACGCCATTTAAAGGTCGTTCGAAGACTTGTGTGTGGTATCTAGAAGGTATCGTGGACCTCCCCCCACCCCACACAACTTACCGCATCTGCCGTCGCAGATGACACTGGCCCCGGGAAATTCCCCAGGAGGGGGCTGTAACCCCTCCTACAAAGGAAGGGGCCTTGACCGCCTTTCCTTTACTTCCGGCGACCCGCCCTTAGACGGGACCGCCTCCCCACTGAGGGGCCAATGGCCACCTCTCCCGAGCGCTCCCATCCGTGTTGGGTGACGCCCACTCATAGGGATCTACCAATTAGTGCTCACCGATCATGACCTTACCGCCACAGGTCCGGATAGTTGACCGGCTATCCGGACCCCCCACAAAACTCCTACCTAAAGGTCATGTTTTAATGATTTTAACCAAGCTAGGAAGTCTCCTATGAGTAACTCATTCCCAACCCTCGACAAATGCACCCCATCCTCCAAATACATACTGTCATCATTAATACAACTATGCGAGATCGAATGCAATGTCTTGGAACGGAACAACCTACTCACTTTGTTATTCAATTTTCTAACGGAATGATTCAAAGCAGGGATCGAGATAGCCCCCCGCCACACTTTCCGTGGGATCATATGAGACCACGCAATTATGCACCCCGGAACTCTCCTTGCTAACCAACTTACCGTGGAAAGCATAGCCTCCAGGAGAAGTCGTCTACCGGTGGTGACCAAATCATTGCCCCCCAAATGCACTATGACTATGGACGGCGGTGACCTCATCCGCTCTAGCAAACCCTCAAAAAACTTCTGAAACTGGTCAATACAGAGACCGCCCCTTCCGTGGAAGGACACTCTGTACCCGTATTCCCCAGGTACGTGAATCATGTCACCTGCTTTGAATACGTCTGCGGCCCGTCTCACGTATGAGTGGCCCACGACCCACACCTCCTTCCTCACAGCTGGTGACGTGCGACCGCTGGCCTGGTGTTGGGTCGACTGCACAGTCCGCCCTGCCGCGTAGGCTTGCGCAACTGAAAACAAACAAAAGACAAGAAGCGTGAGTACATGATTACAGCCTCACAACATGTGCAATCGCACGTACCTCTTATAACAATTGGAGGACCAGCGCCCCACACGTTTCACTTGTTCTACATTAAGACCCCTGGCTGTAGCTTCAGTGGCAGCCCCTATTCGAAAGGAATGGGTCCCAAATTCGCCCGGGTCCAAGCCCGCTGCGGCAATGGCCATTGCAAGCACCCGCTGAAACTGAAACCTCGTCAGCGGGGTGGCGTCTGCATGCCTCAACAATGTCCCCCCCCAAGATGCCACCCTTCGTGCTAGGTAATCTTCTAAGCACTGTACCGGACACATGGATGACTCGGGGTTCCTACGAATGATCGTGCAGTCCCCTCTCCCATCCTGGTCAGTCTTGGACCTGAGAAAGGAGACAATCATCGCATCACCCCTGATCTGAACATGTTCCCTGCACAAGCCCCCCGTCACATCCTGTTTGTTCCTTGCAACTAGCTCACTAACTCTCATAGCCCCGTGAAATGCCAGCGTAAATGCAGTCCGGAACAAACAGGTCTCGAACGGGGACGAGCATGTGTTAGGGAGTGTGGTCAGTAACTGGGACAACCTGTCTAGACCTATCGGTCGTCTCACGTCTACTCTGCGACCCTCTAGACGTTGCCACCCACGCAGCGCTTTCTGTACCGTGAAAGACGCTGTTGGGTCCAGGATGCCATGGGCCCTGGCAACAAAGGAAATGGCGGCACGATGCCTTTGAGCCGTAGCCACCGATTTCCCAGCCCTACGTAAGGACATCAGAAAAAGTACTACCAACTCTTCCTGACCCCAAAGTCCCCCTCTCTCTGCCCCCAAAAAGGCTAAATAGGCCTGGAACGCCCCTTCATATGCCTTCCTTGTCCTGGGTGCTAGACTCTCTCCCACGAGGTGACGAAGTTCGGGGAACCGAGAGACCAGAGAGCTTCGGGGAAGGGTGCCGGCTCCGGGTCCGCTGAAGGAAGGAAACCCGAGAAAGCCTGCATGTGAAAACGAGACAGTGCATCAGCAGCCTGATTCATCACCCCTGGGACATGTTTTGCTCTGAATACCACGTTCAGTTGCATACACAGTAAGACAATTTCTTTGAGCAGCCTCAAAATCAATTTACAACGGGCTGCCTGACTATTGATGCATTCTACCACGGTCATATTGTCGGACCAGAACACAACAGAATGATCTCTGAACCCTTCTGGCCAGGTTCTCAGGGCCACCAGAATGGGAAATAATTCAAGGAAAGCGATGTTACTTGTCAGCCCCTTCTCGTGCCACCATAGGGGCCACTTTTGTGCCGACCATTTTGTGCCGAAGATGGCGCCAAAACCTACGCTTCCTGCTGAATCTGTCCATAGCCCAAGCTCATCGGAGGACATGGCTGGCTTGTTCCAGACGACTCGGCCATTGAAGTCCGCCAAGAATGCTAACCAAATCCTCATGTCCTGGCGGACCTCAGCCGATAACCTTGTGCGATGATGACCCTCCTTTAGGCCAACCATCGCTTGAGCAATTGAGCGGGAAAAGGGGCGAGCCATTGGTATCACCCTCAAGGCAAAATTCAACTTTCCCACTAACTGTTGCAACTGATGCAGTGTAACTTTGGATGCATTTAAACATACTTGGAGGGCTGCCCTGAATTTCGACACTTTGCTAGCTGGTAAACGGAAGCACCCCTCCCTTGAGTCCAACTCGATCCCCAGAAACTCGAGGCAAGTCGTGGGACCCATAGTTTTACCCGGTGCCAATGGCACGCCGAGATGACCCATCAACACACAGAATTCGTCTAAGGCCTGGGCACATTCGGGACTACCGGCGGAGCCAAGGAACAGAAAGTCGTCAAGGTAGTGCATTACATTTCGGAAACCCGTTGTCTTAGTGAACACCCATTGCAGGAAAGTACTGAATTGCTCAAAGTAAGCACATGATATAGAGCATCCCATTGGCATACACCTATCCATGTAAAATGACCCCTGGAACCCGAATCCCAGAAGACGCTGATCGTCTGGGTGTACCGGGAGCAACCGGAACGCTGACTCGATATCAGATTTCGCCATCAACGTCCCGTGCCCCAGGCGATTCAAGATGGCTACCGCCTCATCAAAAGATGCGTATCGCACCGAACAAACTTCTGGATCAATTGCGTCGTTCACCGAAAGACCTTGTGGTGCAGACAGATTATGGATCAAACGAAACTCACCCGGGTCCTTCTTGGGGACCACCCCTAACGGAGAACAAACGAAATCCGGTACCGGGGGTTCACTAAACGGGCCGGCGACCCGTCCCCGGCTAACCTCTTTCTGAATTTTTTCTTGCACTACCGATGTATGTTGTAAAACGGAAAGTTGATTTTTGCACGTCCCTACACCCCGAAAGTCCCCTACCGGGATGCGGAAACCATGTGTAAAACCGTTCCGTAGCACCCCGGCAGAAGTACGATCCGGGTATTCGCTGAGCCAGGGAATCATTGCCAAGGTATCAATCGGGGTTGGTAAAGGCGCCCCTCGGCCTAGCTTAGACCTGTTTGGCGCCTCCCTTACCCCCATTCTCACCCGTTCTGGCTCTGCACGATGACTCAGGATGGGACGACCCACACGTACTACACTCATGTTTGAATTTACACGATCCCGGAGGCCTGGTACATTTCCCCTTGTTGAAATTAAAACAGAAACCCTTTCTCCCTGTATTGCCTGCGGGCCTTGACTGGTCGTCGGTGCTCGTACTCGGTCGAAAGGGCGTCCCCACATTTTGGCGGGAGTAATCAACAACATTGCTCCCGACCAATGGCATTCTTAACATTCCCGATTCTTTCATTTTGTCCCATGTTAAAGAATCGTAACAGTCCCAAGTCAAACTCTTGTTATGTTCCTTTTCTTTCCTGAACAGATTGTCATAACAAAACCAATGGTTACCTTGATACGCTGTCGAGTAACCCATAATTCGTGATTGGTAAACGGGAAACTCAGGGAGCAACTCGGGCCTACGTTCCCCCAAAATCGATGTGAAAATACCCCATGCATTGCCCCAGTTGCCAATGTTCTCATTTACCTTAAAGGCGGCCATTTTTGCGCGCCAAACACTCGGATGCATTAAGTCCTTCTGACTTTTCACATGCTCCACATCATAATGATCAACAAGCAGGGAAAAAATATTCACGTACTCTCCCGCCCAGATCTTTTCTTTTATAGCTAAAGGCACATGTTGTCCCAATCTCTCTCTACGAGAGGGTGCTGACTCGTCCCTTGCAATCGGCAATGGCCGCTTACCTGAACCGGACGCAGCTTCTGCCGCTTGCGGCTTGTCTATCCCCGCCAACGGCGCAGCCACTCTAGCTGCCTCTTTCTTCTCACGAAGCCCTTTTATCAGCGCCTGTGCCTCGGCAGCCGTGGCGCCATCACCACTATCCCCCAACCATGCTGCTAGCTGTGCTGCCAGCTCGGGGGGCATGTCTTCCTTGGATGTCGGGGTGACGACAACGGGGATTGGATTCCCCTCCATCGGTACTGGGGTCGGCGCCTCGAGAGGGGCAGAGGGAACCGGGACGTCCCCACCGGCTGGAACCTTTCTCGGCCTCTTAGGTCTCCCTCCAGCCGGCGGAGGGCCCGAACCCTCCTCCCCATCTCGCTCCGCCAACCGTTTCTTTATGTCGGACATATCCTTAAAGAGGGCCCGAACCATCTGCTCAGTCGTCATTCTTTTTGCGCCTTTCTTGGGCATCTCTCCGACGAAGTATCTAGAAGACAAAGAAAAAGATCAAAACGCTCAAAATTGGCTCTTCGTTCTGTCCCGAGCTCACGTGTAGCGAGGAGGTGCAGCTTCGGAGCACAAGAACAAGAGGACGTCTTCTGGTCTTGCGTCTCTTTTTATCCGTCTTCAGGGCGGGCGAGAACCCGCCCCTGCCGGCCCCTAGGGCGGGGCTGGCTACGTCGGTGTCTAGGCCAGCCCACTCTAGGGCGGGAAAGGGCGCGCCCCGGCTACGCCGCTTCGGGCATACCAGCCGAGACGCGCCTCCCGCCCAAAAATGGCTTCCCGGGGGGATCGAGGCACTCCGCCATACGTTCGGGGGGACCGAATGGTCGCCCCTTTCCAAATATCTTGTTTGGGATACAAATTTGACAGTAACCGTGCATTTAAAGCTTCTTTCCCATGCTCGGTCACTTTTCCAATTCTAATATCTTGTAGAATATTCTTATAATCTTCATCCTTTGCCTGACGCATATTTTGATGCAGTTCTGCATAATTGAAGTTTAACCATATATTGACGTTGCCAATGCTCCCTAGGCACTTCCTGGTATCTTCATGCGTGAGTATTTTGAACACAGGTTGACCTTTTACTGGTGTCAGCTGTAGAAGATCTCCGAAAACAATAATGTGTTTCCCACCAAATAAGACATCATATTCAGTTTTAAGTACTTCTTGCATTCTCAAATGCACAAAGGCAAGCATGACATTGGAAACCATGCTTACTTCGTCAATGATAAGTAGTTTCATTTTCCTCAAAACTCTTGAAACTTCACAGCAAGCATCTCCAGATAACTTGTTGTATTGTAATTTGTTGTCATGCTCCACCGGCAGCATCAATAGACGATGCAAAGTAATACCTTTAATATTATGTGCTGCCAGTCCAGTAGGAGCGGTGACAACACAAGACAGCGATGACTCAGTCCTTTCCTGCAAATAACAAGAGATTGCTTTAATGAGGAAACTTTTTCCAGTTCCCGCTTCTCCACTCACGTACAGTCGGACAGGCTTCAACGACGTACACGAGCACTCTTTCTTCTCATGACTTAATCCGTGCTCAATTTCCTTGGTAACTTCATCATATATTTTCCTCTGCTCAACGTTGAGTTGTTTTTCCAAGTCTTGTAAGTTAACTGAATCCTCCTGAGCATGTGCCATGGCTCTTTCTACTTCATTCATAGCAGTGGCAGCTTCATTTTCGATAATAGGTCCTCCAAGTGGATCTTGACTCAATGAAACAGAACTCTGACTGTCCTGAGAACTGTCTCTGGCAATCTCGGCTGCAATCGTTGCTTCCTGCTCAATTTCCAAAGTTAGCATTTCTTGATATTTAGAAAAAGCAGGACATTCTATGGACTCCTTGGCTGCATTGAAAGAGTCTTCGTAACAGAGGAAATCTCCAAGCAGTTCCTCTTCTGCACGCCAAGGCTTGAAAAGTTGCAAAAGTGCTAAATAGAAAAACTCCTTTTTTTCTGGAGATTCGCCACTTAATTTTCGATGGTTTACTAATTGGCATTTTCTTTGCTTGACCAGGCATCCCTCACTTCCAATTACAGCATACACTCCTTTCTCAATATCTTCTTTGATGTTCCTCTTGAATATATAATTTTGGAGAACCTCATTTAGACAAACATTCTCAAGGTGACTGCTTCGATTTGGATAATATGTATCCAACATGTTGGTCTTCAAAATGTCGGTACTGTTTGGTTCCTTTTCTGCCAAATACTCAATTTCCCGAACAGGTTTTAAAACTCGATTTCGCGTTGCAGCAAGACCAAGACTCGCCCAAACGAGACTCCTGGATTTGGCATAGAGACTTGCTGAAGACAATCGATCAGAACATTCGTAAGCTCCGATTTCTCGATGCGACAACATCTTCAGACTGAAACTGTACAACTTCTTGCTGAGGCTCTTTTCATGGGAAATGTCCTCCCACATATCCTTCAGTTCGGTCTTTTCTTTTTTGGTGATGTAAGATGTCACATACCGAGCCACAGCCATACAGTTGTCAGCCACAAACTGTATATCCATGTTGGCATTCCACATGGACAAAATCACTGGGTTGTAGTCATTGATGTACTTGGACTCTTCGTTCCTTTTCAAATTGTATGTATTCTTGGGTGATTTCCTCGTCACATTATGTCGCAGCGAAGACATCAAACTGTTCACTCTTCCTTTAGAAATCACCGGTCGTGGAAAGTTGAAACGACATTTGGTGTAGAACTTGTCCTTGTTTCTGAATTTACGACGACAGTACTTTCCACAACGATGGCTTTGGAAACGTAGAACTTGTTCTCTTAGACTTTTCTTCTCCGTTGCGTTTGGAACAGCACACGTAGAATACTGTTCGATGAAATTCATCACTAAGTCATCCGGATCTGTTCCAAATTTAGGTGCATCCTTGATCCACAGCAACATATGTATATGAGGGGCACCTCTTGCTTGGTACTCCTTTCTCCAGAAGAAATCCAACACCTCTCCAAGAGGTGGATTCTTTTTATTTGTGATGAAAGACATCATAGCTTCAAATCTATGATTGAAGTACCTGCATACATTCACAGGATCCAAAGAACACAGTTCTCCAGGTGTCTTGAATTCAATGTTTTCAATATTTCCATTTGCCTCTCGTAGAAATTCAAGTAAGTCATCCCAGCCATACTCGGCACAGCTCAGAGTGAGGAACCATGTCGGAGTTCCTAAGTTCCTCAGCATACATTTTAAGTCACCATGACGACGGTACCAGTACTCATTAGTACCACGCTGACACGCCATGAGATTAATTAAGTGAGAATCCAAAATACTGTCTTGGACATTGACTTTATGCATAAAGTCACTTGCCGAGATGTTTCGCATCTGTATACCACTTTTTAAGATGTGGTTCACTGCATATGACAGTCCAGACAGATCGCTTTCAAACAGGAGATGAAACAAATAGGGAATGCATTGCCGAAACCTAGGATCTTCTGCATACAATCGTAAAGTCCGGTATTCAGACGCAGGAATTTCACGAGGTCGCTCATCATATCTTCCTCCTTGACCTGTGGGAAATAGCTGTGGGAAACACCGAGCTTCCAAACTTTCCTCCCAAACACTAATGGGACTCCCTTTGGCTTGTTTCATTTGAAACAACTCAATAGCATTCCCCATCACTTCCTTGGAATGCAAAGGATGAACACTATAATGTTCATATATTTCTTCACTTTTAGAGGCCTCTACTTTCTCAATTTGGCCAGCACACAAATCGCTATCCTCTTCATCACTTACTTCCTCTTCTGCAACATATACATTCTTATAGTACTTATTATTTTTCTTCAAATACACTGTTGCCTTTTTGACTTTCCTAACATCCACTAAATCTTGCCATATTTTCTTATTCTTTGTCGGAACCCCATTAACCAAGATAACCAGAGGTTCCTCTTCCACTTTTTCTATTCCAATTGTGTTAATGTTTTTGTTCAAATCTAGAGGCAAATAAACAACTCTTCCCTTTAATCCTCTCTGTAAATCTGCTGGAGGCAACTTCCCTGTCTTTGGCTCCATTCTTACAATAGCCTGAAAGGGATGGATACTTTGAATCAAAATAGATTCATAAGTATTTAAATCCTTCAATTCAGAAGGAATCTCAACCAATTCCAGATTATTATGAACTGCCCTAGCAGGCATCTGGTTTTGGTTTAATTTATTACAACAATAAGTACACACACGTTGATCCGATCCCAAATCAAAATAATTTTCTACCATCAAGTATGTGGCTAAATCCTTCCATTCACTATTATTTTCCCTTTCACTTTTTGCATATAAATCCACTACCTTAGTCTGATTCTTATAATAAGTGCGTCGACAACATACACAAGTGAAATTAGGCCTCTCACTTGATTTCATCTGAAACGTGGCAATTTCCTTCTGAAAATTATCTGTACTGGAAACCTGTACATTATCTTCCACATTACCCTCTACTTCAGGGTCAATTTGAACATTCTCATCTTTACTACCAAAGTAACAAAACTCAATTTCTTCACAAAGATTCTTCACATCTATTTCAGAACCATGCAAAAGAGCAGCACATAACTGTTTAAGCATAATTGCTGGACTCTTAGCATAATACAACATTCTCACTAATTTTCTCACTTTATTATGATGCACTGCTAGCATCCTGAAATGATGAAAAACACTCTGGCATACTCTCCTGGAAAGACAAGCCAGTGAATGACCACGCAAACCTGTCATTTGTCTCACTCTGCAAGGATCTAAATCTTGCAACAACTTCATTTTCTGCTTCAAACTTTTCTTATTAAATGTCCGTATAAAATCACAAAGCAAATTGATGGAAACCTGTCGCACACTGCAAATAGAACTACACTTCCAAATGTACACAGGACCCTTAGGACGTCTTCCTAAAACCTCATCACTTAGCGCCTCTTCTGTCTCTGTTGTCACAAGTTGTTCTTTTTCAACTGGACAACCATCCTTCACTTCATAAGCTCGACCACTGATGTCAACTGCATGCACCAAATCATTATCCTGAAAATAAGTCTCCTCATTAAAAAATGCCTCAGAACTTGAACTATGCATCCATTCTCCAGAAAAAACTTCACAAAAGTTAGTACGATTTACTACTCTCTTCCATCTACTTTTTGTTTTGAAATCAGAAATTACCTTGCTTAGTTTCCTAATTCTATTGATTACCAAAATAAACAACTTTCGCTTGATTTCAAAAGCATGATCAATAATTTTCTCTACATTTTTCTTCTTCCTATAAAATGCCGCTTTCTGTTGGCCTTTCTTTTTAATATTTTTCAATAAATTAACTAATATCCTATTACGGAACATTCGTTGTCGAATGTCCCTAAACTGTTGTTTCCTTCTACTATCATGCACAGAGTTATCTCTTCCTCTACCAGTAACATTTGTGATGGGTCTCTCCTTTCCATTTAAATTACTTCTCTTTTTGTGAACAGACACATTTTTTTGAGCAAAATTTTTTTTACTACAAATATTTCTTAAGAATGATTTCGTGCTCTTACCCGGACCTTTCTTGGTGTTTTGACAAGTATTTGGGGAAGAGGACTGCTGCAATAAAACATCATCCTGCTGTCTTTGACGTTTTCTAGCCTTTCGTATTCGACTTCTGGAAGGCATTTTCCAAACTATGAAAGAATCTGCAGTTGAATCTGTGAAAAAATATAATATAAAATGTTATTAACCACTATTACCAAACAGTAAATAAATAACAGTCATCTAAAACTTAATGCCGTACTAATTATTTAACATAGCAAATATTTTCCACCAGCACTGCATCACAAAAATGACACTCAATGGTACAAAACAGGCATACAACACTCATAAATCACTCCCTAATATTTTAAATCATTAATTCAGGATGACGATAAGATGTAGCCTATCTAAAGGTTTGTTTAGGCCCAGATCTTTGGACTGGGGTGAATGTGTGTCATTGATCCACATTCAGTCCATCACCTGTTTTGTTTATTTGAGGTGAGGCCAACACATGGTTGCAGATAAGATTTTCACTGAAAAAAAACCAAGGTAAAAAAACATGTGAAGGCCTACCAATGAAGTAAATCATTAAATGAAAACCAATACATTTCTGGAAATATGCACTACTAGTGCTTCATAAGATGTTTTGGATCATATTTATAAGTTATTTGAGTATCTAGTATGCTATTTTACATTCTTCATGGTGCAAATTTATTGTAAATACGCTCCCACCTGCGGTTGGCAAATTTAGATTTTGATTATGGGAGTTAGATAGGCATGTTAATAATTTCCCAAAAATGGTATATAACCCCAAACAACCTTTGAAGCAAATGCTCTTAGCCATGTTATCCACCTCCCATTGGATAACATGGCTAAGAAGTGCTTGCAAATGTGATAAAAAAAGGCCTGCAATCCATGAATAACGCAGAAAAATCAGCGATATTCATGCATTTTCCAACAAATGCTCTTAGCCATGTTATCCACTTCCTATTAAATAACATGGCTAAGAACTGCTCAGGGCACCATGAGGAACGCTTTCCATTTAAAAAGGGAAAAATAACATCAAAGACACTAAAATGCCTTCTAAATATGAACCCAAACAACCTATGAAGCAATGTGGAAAAAACTGCCGCAATGCATGAATATAGCAGAAAAATCAGCGATATTCATGCATTTTCCAGCAAATGCTCTTAGCCATGTTATCCACTTCCAATTAAATAACATGGCTAAGAACTGCTCAGGGCCCCATGAGGAACGCTTTCTATTTAAAAAGGGAAAAATAACATCAAAGACACTAAAATGCCTTCTAAATATGAACCCAAACAACCTATGAAGCAATGTGAAAAAAAACGGCCACAATGCATGAATATAGCAGAAAAATCAGCGATATTCATGCATTTTCCAGCAAATGCTCTTAGCCATGTGATCCACTTCCTATTAAATAACATGGCTAAGAACTGCTCAGGGCCCCATGAGGAACGCTTTCCATTTAAAAAGGGAAAAATAACATCAAAGACACTAAAATGCCTTCTAAATATGAACCCAAACAACCTATGAAACAATGTGAAAAAAAACGGCCACAATGCATGAATATAGCAAAAAAATCAGCGATATTCATGCATTTCCCAGCAAATGCTCTTAGCCATGTTATCCACTTCCTATTAAATAACATGGCTAAGAACTGCTCAGGGCCCCATGATGAACGCTTTCCATTTAAAAAGGGAAAAATAACATCAAAGACACTAAAATGCCTTCTAAATATGAACCCAAACAACCTATGAAGCAATGTGAAAAAAAACGGCCACAATGCATGAATATAGCAGAAAAATCAGCGATATTCATGCATTTTCCAGCAAATGCTCTTAGCCATGTTATCCACTTCCTATTAAATAACATGGCTAAGAACTGCTCAGGGCCCCATGAGGAACGCTTTCCATTTAAAAAGGGAAAAATAACTTCAAAGACACTAAAATGCCTTCTAAATATGACCCCAAACAACCTATGAAGCTCTAACAGTACATATCCTGAAATTTAATTCATTTCAAAATTCGTTTTTAAACACAGCATATAAATCAATTGTATACCTGCATTCATGAAGAAATGACTAAAAATGTCCTTGAGACACATGAAAGTGTTTTCTGGAATGCCCTAGCACCATTTTTGGGACACTATTAACATGGCTAGGTAACTCCCATAATCAAAATCTAAATTTGCCAAGCACAAGTGGGAGCGTATTTACAAGACACTTGTCCCATGAGGAACACTTTACATTTTAAAAGGCGAACACAACATCTTAGACACTCATATGCCTTATAAATATGGCCCAAAACAACCTATGAAGCTCTAGCAGTACATATCCAGAAATGTAATTGATTTCTTAAATCGTTTTTAAAAGCAACATATCTGTTTCAGCTTACATAACAGACCATGAAATGGCCTCCATGTATTACAATATCTTGTGTAACTGCATGCCAGAATGTTACACCAAATATGCAATTATAATTTCTCTTTGAAACTAATTCTATTAGTATATCACTAGAGACAAAACCACATTTTAAAAACACAGCTTTCTTCATCATTTTCTCCTTAAATCATACTATTCTCTATCTAAATTAAATAAATATTTTCTCACCTTAGCAAATATTTTTTGAGTTTTGAAAACAGTCTCAGAAATACACCAAATTGTCTTCAGCAGAAGAAAAAGGATGCACTCCAAAGGCTGCAGCTATTGAAAGCACAGAAATACAGATATTCTTTTCACATATCTCTCATATTAGCCAATCATACCTCTTCCCTCACTTTTTTCAAATCAAAACCCTTCCCCCCTCTGCCCTGTCTGCCTTGTTTCCATAGCAACCACCTCCTGGAAGACCTCTCATGTTTGCAAATTCACACAACAATGTTTCAATTGAACTCTGAACTCTCAGTGCACCTGCGTATCCAGTGCAATCTTTCATTAAATGTTTCTTCCTTGACCATTCAAATTACATCTTTCAAAGAACACATCCATGCACCCTAACTTTCTGTTTTCAGAAATGGAAATGCACCAATCACTGCTAATGAATCATTAGCATTGTAAATCCACAGTTTTTTTTCTTTAGAAACTCCTACTGTTTCAACTGCCCTTTCATTACCACACTTCATCTGACTGCAGAACAACCTTCTTCCACCATGTTTAACGTCTGGATTGTTGGACATAGTTACATCCACTGGGCTCAAAGGTATGCTGAGAGCAGAAATTTACACAACCTCAATTTACAAGATGTGGAAATTAAGTGGTTGGGCCAAAGAGGATTAAAATTTCACCAATTGATACCATTGGTGAAAACCTTTATGCATTTGCCAAAACCTGACCTGTTAATAGTGCACTGTGGAGGTAATGATTTGGGCACTTTGACAGGGGTAGGTCTGGAAATGCTTTTAAAGGACACCTTGGAGCAATTAATGGCACTTTTTCCTCAAACTGCCTTGGTATATTCCAATATATGCCAAAGACAGAAATGGAGGTGGTCCAACCAATTTTGTCCACAAATTGAGAAAGCGAGGAAGCATGTAAACAAATCTGTTTCAGCTTACATGAGAGACCATGGAATGGGCTCTCTGTACAACAATAACTTGCGTTACTACATGCAAGATATCTACAGAGGAGATGGAGTTCACTTCTCAGATGAGGGCAACAGAATTTTCATTCTGAATTTAAGACTGTGCATTGGTACCTACTTATAAGTACCTAAATGTACCATAAACCCAAAAGCTCTTCTCAGAGCTACCCTACATCTGATCACTCACAATTATTATTTTTCTCTAACTTTTTTCACTAATTTTCCACAAAATTCGCTCCCCGGAGCGCTACCCGGTTCGCTAACCGAAAGCTAACCTCGCGGAATTTTAAAAAAAAAAAAAAAATTTTCCGCACATATAAGCCTCCTCAGCCACGCTCAGAAAACCTAGGGGGTCAAGATAAGTCTACCATGACCCCTTCTACCCATTCTAAACATTATTTGCCCTCCATCTTGTATCTTAATGCGAATGAAACACAAAATGGTGGACTCCCGTGACGCTTAAGGTTCGCTAACCGGGCAGCTTCCCGGAAAGCGGTCCTAAAAAAAGGCGGGAAAGTAATTTACAGAAAAACGACTAGAGACACTCTCACCAAATATAGATTAGCTCATACTACATAACAATCCCTTCCATTCTCACAAATTTCATTGAAATTCCATTTAGCCATTTAGCCTGTAGACCTCTCCAAGTACCGTGAGGTAAATTACTTCACAAAACACATCTGAATTGTTGGAATTGACAACCAATGAAAATGTTACTTTCATTTTCTACTTTTATTACCTGACATTTAATTGGTTATATACCTGTATATATATAAAGGGAGAGAAGGAAACACAGCCATTTTGACTACTACTTCTTGTTGTACCTCCTATTTCAATAGCTTCAAAAAACTTCAACTTCTTTGTGAAGGTAAGTTATAATTTAATATATTGTGCACTATGACTTAATATAGTAGACTTTTTCTGCTACATATACACTATCCCTCTGTAGTAGTAATGTATTTAGATAGACTTCTCTGTTATAGTTATCAATGGAGTAAGGCTTGTCTTGGTTAAATCACATACACTTTTTTTTAGTCCTATTTCCACTCTCATACTATACACTGCCAAAAGATAAATTCACTGATAAAAACTGCCTATCTAAAATTAATCCCAACAGTGCCCTATCTCTACTAATATATATTTTTTTAATCCAAATTTCAGGCAAAATGGAAGGCGAGCAGCAAGTTTCATTTTCGATTGAAC
>NW_028253630.1:390000-402500 GCF_964263255.1 Lissotriton vulgaris | reverse complement strand
GTAGTAACGCAAGTTGTTGTTGTACAGAGAGCCCATTCCATGGTCTCTCATGTAAGCTGAAACAGATTTGTTTACATGCTTCCTCGCTTTCTCAATTTGTGGACAAAATTGGTTGGACCACCTCCATTTCTGTCTTTGGCATATATTGGAATATACCAAGGCAGTTTGAGGAAAAAGTGCCATTAATTGCTCCAAGGTGTCCTTTAAAAGCATTTCCAGACCTACCCCTGTCAAAGTGCCCAAATCATTACCTCCACAGTGCACTATTAACAGGTCAGGTTTTGGCAAATGCATAAAGGTTTTCACCAATGGAATCAATTGGTGACATTTTAATCCTCTTTGGCCCAACCAGTTAATTTCCACATCTTGTAAATTGAGGTTGTGTAAATTTCTGCTCTCAGCATACCTTTGAGCCCAGTGGATGTAACTATGTCCAACAATCCAGACGTTAAACATGGTGGAAGAAGGTTGTTCTGCAGTCAGATGAAGTGTGGTAATGAAAGGGCAGTTGAAACAGTAGGAGTTTCTAAAGAAAAAAAACTGTAGTTTTACTATGCTAATGATTCATTAGCAGTGATTGGTGCATTTCCATTTCTGAAAACAGAAAGTTAGGGTGCATGGATGTGTTCTTTGAAAGATGTAATTTGAATGGTGAAGGAAGAAACAATTAATGAAAGATTGCACTGGATACGCAGGTGCACTGAGAGTTCAGAGTTCAATTGAAACATTGTTTTGTGAATTTGGAAACATGAGAGGTCTTCCAGGAGGCGGTTGCTATGGAAACAAGGCAGACAGGGCAGAGGGGGGAAGGGTTTTGATTTGAAAAAAGTGAGGGAAGAGGTATGATTGGCTAATATGAGAGATATGTGAAAAGAATATCTGTATTTCTGTGCTTTCAATAGCTGCAGCCTTTGGAGTGCATCCTTTTTCTTCTGCTGAAGACAATTTGGTGTATTTCTGAGACTGTTTTCAAAACTCAAAAAATATTTGCTAAGGTGAGAAAAGATTTATTTAATTTAGATAGAGAATAGTATGATTTAAGGAGAAAATGATGAAGAAAGCTGTGTTTTTAAAATGTGGTTTTGTCTCTAGTGATATACTAATAGAATTAGTTTCATAGAGAAATTGTAATTGCATATTTGGTGTAACATTCTGGCATGCAGTAACACAAGATATTGTAATACATGGAGGCCATTTCATGGTCTGTTATGTAAGCTGAAACAGATATGTTGCTTTTAAAAACGATTTAAGAAATCAATTACATTTCTGGATATGTACTGCTAGAGCTTTATAGGTTGTTTTGGGCCATATTTATAAGGTATTTGAGTGTCTAAGATGTTGTGTTCGCCTTTTAAAATGTAAAGTGTTCCTCATGGGACAAGTGTCTTGTAAATACGCTCCCACTTGTGCTTCGCAAATTTAGATTTTGATTATGGGAGTTACCTAGCCATGTTAATAGTGTCCCAAAAATGGTGCTAGGGCATTCCAGAAAACACTTTCATGTGTCTCAAGGATATTTTTAGTTATTTCTTCATGAATGCAGGTATACAATTGATTTATATGCTGTGTTTAAAAACGAATTTTGAAATGAATTAAATTTCAGGATATGTACTGTTAGAGCTTCATAGGTTGTTTGGGGTCATATTTAGAAGGCATTTTAGTGTCTTTGAAGTTATTTTTCCCTTTTTAAATGGAAAGCGTTCCTCATGGGGCCCTGAGTAGTTCTTAGCCATGTTATTTAATAGGAAGTGGATAACATGGCTAAGAGCATTTGCTGGAAAATGCATGAATATCGCTGATTTTTCTGCTATATTCTTGCATTGTGGCCGTTTTTTTTCACATTGCTTCATAGGTTGTTTGGGTTCATATTTAGAAGGCATTTTAGTGTCTTTGATGTTATTTTTCCCTTTTTAAATGGAAAGCGTTCCTCATGGGGCCCTGAGCCGTTCTTAGCCATGTTATTTAATAGGAAGTGGATAACATGGCTAAGAGCATTTGCTGGAAAATGCATGAATATCGCTGATTTTTTTGCTATATTCATGCATTGTGGCCGTTTTTTTTCACATTGCTTCATAGGTTGTTTGGGTTCATATTTAGGAGGCATTTTAGTGTCTTTGATGTTATTTTTCCCTTTTTAAATGGAAAGCGTTCCTCATGGGGCCCTGAGCAGTTCTTAGCCATGTTATTTAATAGGAAGTGGATAACATGGCTAAGAGCATTTGCTGGAAAATGCATGAATGTCGCTGATTTTTCTGCTATATTCATGCATTGTGGCCGTTTTTTTTCACATTGCTTCATAGGTTGTTTGGGTTCATATTTAGAAGGCATTTTAGTGTCTTTGATGTTATTTTTAGGAAGTGGATAACATGGCTAAGAGCATTTGCAGTGCTGGTGGAAAATATTTGCTATGTTGAATAATTAGTACGGCATTAAGTTTTAGATGACTGTTATTTATTTACTGTTTGGTAATAGTGGTTAATAACATTTTATATTATATTTTTTCACAGATTCAACTGCAGATTCTTTCATAGTTTGGAAAATGCCTTCCAGAAGTCGAATACGAAAGGCTAGAAAACGTCAAAGACAGCAGGATGATGTTTTATTGCAGCAGTCCTCTTCCCCAAATACTTGTCAAAACACCAAGAAAGGGCCGGGTAAGAGCACGAAATCATTCTTAAGAAATATTTGTAGTAAAAAAAATTTTGCACAAAAAAATGTGTCTGTTCACAAAAAAAAACGTAATTTAAATGGAAAGGAGAGACACATCACAAATGTTACTGGTAGAGGAAGAGATAACTCTGTGCATGATAGTAGAAGGAAACAACAGTTTAGGGACATTCGACAACGAATGTTCCGTAATAGGATATTAGTTAATTTATTGAAAAATATTAAAAAGAAAGGCCAACAGAAAGCGGCATTTTATAGGAAGAAGAAAAATGTAGAGAAAATTATTGATCATGCTTTTGAAATCAAGCGAAAGTTGTTTATTTTGGTAATCAATAGAATTAGGAAACTAAGCAAGGTAATTTCTGATTTCAAAACAAAAAGTAGATGGAAGAGAGTAGTAAATCGTACTAACTTTTGTGAAGTTTTTTCTGGAGAATGGATGCATAGTTCAAGTTCTGAGGCATTTTTTAATGAAGAGACTTATTTTCAGGATAATGATTTGGTGCATGCAGTTGACATCAATGGTCGAGCTTATGAAGTGAAGGATGGTTGTCCAGTTGAAAAAGAACAACTTGTGACAACAGAGACAGAAGAAGCGCTAAGTGATGAGGTTTTAGGAAGACGTCCTAAGGGTCCTGTGTACATTTGGAAGTGTAGTTCTATTTGCAGTGTGCGACAGGTTTCCATCAATTTGCTTTGTGATTTTATACGGACATTTAATAAGAAAAGTTTGAAGCAGAAAATGAAGTTGTTGCAAGATTTAGATCCTTGCAGAGTGAGACAAATGACAGGTTTGCGTGGTCATTCACTGGCTTGTCTTTCCAGGAGAGTATGCCAGAGTGTTTTTCATCATTTCAGGATGCTAGCAGTGCATCATAATAAAGTGAGAAAATTAGTGAGAATGTTGTATTATGCTAAGAGTCCAGCAATTATGCTTAAACAGTTATGTGCTGCTCTTTTGCATGGTTCTGAAATAGATGTGAAAAATATTTGTGAAGAAATTGAGTTTTGTTACTTTGGTAGTAAAGATGAGAATGTTCAAATTGACCCTGAAGTAGAGGGTAATGTGGAAGATAATGTACAGGTTTCCAGTACAGATAATTTTCAGAAGGAAATTGCCACGTTTCAGATGAAATCAAGTGAGAGGCCTAATTTCACTTGTGTATGTTGTCGACGCACTTATTATAAGAATCAGACTAAGGTAGTGGATTTATATGCAAAAAGTGAAAGGGAAAATAATAGTGAATGGAAGGATTTAGCCACATACTTGATGGTAGAAAATTATTTTGATTTGGGATCGGATCAACGTGTGTGTACTTATTGTTGTAATAAATTAAACCAAAACCAGATGCCTGCTAGGGCAGTTCATAATAATCTGGAATTGGTTGAGATTCCTTCTGAATTGAAGGATTTAAATACTTATGAATCTATTTTGATTCAAAGTATCCATCCCTTTCAGGCTATTGTAAGAATGGAGCCAAAGACAGGGAAGTTGCCTCCAGCAGATTTACAGAGAGGATTAAAGGGAAGAGTTGTTTATTTGCCTCTAGATTTGAACAAAAACATTAACACAATTGGAATAGAAAAAGTGGAAGAGGAACCTCTGGTTATCTTGGTTAATGGGGTTCCGACAAAGAATAAGAAAATATGGCAAGATTTAGTGGATGTTAGGAAAGTCAAAAAGGCAACAGTGTATTTGAAGAAAAATAATAAGTACTATAAGAATGTATATGTTGCAGAAGAGGAAGTAAGTGATGAAGAGGATAGCGATTTGTGTGCTGGCCAAATTGAGAAACTAGAGGCCTCTAAAAGTGAAGAAATATATGAACATTATAGTGTTCATCCTTTGCATTCCAAGGAAGTCATGGGGAATGCTATTGAGTTGTTTCAAATGAAACAAGCCAAAGGGAGTCCCATTAGTGTTTGGGAGGAAAGTTTGGAAGCTCGGTGTTTCCCACAGCTATTTCCCATAGGTCAAGGAGGAAGATATGATGAGCGACCTCGTGAAATTCCTGTGTCTGAATACCGGACTTTACGATTGTATGCAGAAGATCCTAGGTTTCGGCAATGCATTCCCTATTTGTTTCATCTCCTGTTTGAAAGCGATCTGTCTGGACTGTCATATGCAGTGAACCACATCTTAAAAAGTGGTATACAGATGCGAAACATCTCGGCAAGTGACTTTATGCATAAAGTCAATGTCCAAGACAGTATTTTGGATTCTCACTTAATTAATCTCATGGCGTGTCAGCGTGGTACTAATGAGTACTGGTACCGTCGTCATGGTGACTTAAAATGTATGCTGAGGAACTTAGGAACTCCGACATGGTTCCTCACTCTGAGCTGTGCCGAGTATGGCTGGGATGACTTACTTGAATTTCTACGAGAGGCAAATGGAAATATTGAAAATATTGAATTCAAGACACCTGGAGAACTGTGTTCTTTGGATCCTGTGAATGTATGCAGGTACTTCAATCATAGATTTGAAGCTATGATGTCTTTCATCACAAATAAAAAGAATCCACCTCTTGGAGAGGTGTTGGATTTCTTCTGGAGAAAGGAGTACCAAGCAAGAGGTGCCCCTCATATACATATGTTGCTGTGGATCAAGGATGCACCTAAATTTGGAACAGATCCGGATGACTTAGTGATGAATTTCATCGAACAGTATTCTACGTGTGCTGTTCCAAACGCAACGGAGAAGAAAAGTCTAAGAGAACAAGTTCTACGTTTCCAAAGCCATCGTTGTGGAAAGTACTGTCGTCGTAAATTCAGAAACAAGGACAAGTTCTACACCAAATGTCGTTTCAACTTTCCACGACCGGTGATTTCTAAAGGAAGAGTGAACAGTTTGATGTCTTCGCTGCGACATAATGTGACGAGGAAATCACCCAAGAATACATACAATTTGAAAAGGAACGAAGAGTCCAAGTACATCAATGACTACAACCCAGTGATTTTGTCCATGTGGAATGCCAACATGGATATACAGTTTGTGGCTGACAACTGTATGGCTGTGGCTCGGTATGTGACATCTTACATCACCAAAAAAGAAAAGACTGAACTGAAGGATATGTGGGAGGACATTTCCCATGAAAAGAGCCTCAGCAAGAAGTTGTACAGTTTCAGTCTGAAGATGTTGTCGCATCGAGAAATCGGAGCTTACGAATGTTCTGATCGATTGTCTTCAGCAAGTCTCTATGCCAAATCCAGGAGTCTCGTTTGGGCGAGTCTTGGTCTTGCTGCAACGCGAAATCGAGTTCTAAAACCTGTTCGGGAAATTGAGTATTTGGCAGAAAAGGAACCAAACAGTACCGACATTTTGAAGACCAACATGTTGGATACATATTATCCAAATCGAAGCAGTCACCTTGAGAATGTTTGTCTATATGAGGTTCTCCAAAATTATATATTCAAGAGGAACATCAAAGAAGATATTGAGAAAGGAGTGTATGCTGTAATTGGAAGTGAGGGATGCCTGGTCAAGCAAAGAAAATGCCAATTAG
Organism: Lissotriton vulgaris; assembly: GCF_964263255.1. Classification (NCBI taxonomy): domain Eukaryota; kingdom Metazoa; phylum Chordata; class Amphibia; order Caudata; family Salamandridae; genus Lissotriton; species Lissotriton vulgaris. The sequence goes on along the minus strand of NW_028253630.1, from coordinate 396,327 downwards.
TAAACCATCGAAAATTAAGTGGCGAATCTCCAGAAAAAAAGGAGTTTTTCTATTTAGCACTTTTGCAACTTTTCAAGCCTTGGCGTGCAGAAGAGGAACTGCTTGGAGATTTCCTCTGTTACGAAGACTCTTTCAATGCAGCCAAGGAGTCCATAGAATGTCCTGCTTTTTCTAAATATCAAGAAATGCTAACTTTGGAAATTGAGCAGGAAGCAACGATTGCAGCTGAGATTGCCAGAGACAGTTCTCAGGACAGTCAGAGTTCTGTTTCATTGAGTCAAGATCCACTTGGAGGACCTATTATCGAAAATGAAGCTGCCACTGCTATGAATGAAGTAGAAAGAGCCATGGCACATGCTCAGGAGGATTCAGTTAACTTACAAGACTTGGAAAAACAACTCAACGTTGAGCAGAGGAAAATATATGATGAAGTTACCAAGGAAATTGAGCACGGATTAAGTCATGAGAAGAAAGAGTGCTCGTGTACGTCGTTGAAGCCTGTCCGACTGTACGTGAGTGGAGAAGCGGGAACTGGAAAAAGTTTCCTCATTAAAGCAATCTCTTGTTATTTGCAGGAAAGGACTGAGTCATCGCTGTCTTGTGTTGTCACCGCTCCTACTGGACTGGCAGCACATAATATTAAAGGTATTACTTTGCATCGTCTATTGATGCTGCCGGTGGAGCATGACAACAAATTACAATACAACAAGTTATCTGGAGATGCTTGCTGTGAAGTTTCAAGAGTTTTGAGGAAAATGAAACTACTTATCATTGACGAAGTAAGCATGGTTTCCAATGTCATGCTTGCCTTTGTGCATTTGAGACTGCAAGAAGTACTTAAAACTGAATATGATGTCTTATTTGGTGGGAAACACATTATTGTTTTCGGAGATCTTCTACAGCTGACACCAGTAAAAGGTCAACCTGTGTTCAAAATACTCACGCATGAAGATACCAGGAAGTGCCTAGGGAGCATTGGCAACGTCAATATATGGTTAAACTTCAATTATGCAGAACTGCATCAAAATATGCGTCAGGCAAAGGATGAAGATTACAAGAATATTCTACAAGATATTAGAATTGGAAAAGTGACCGAGTATGGGAAAGAAGCTTTAAATGCACGGTTACTGTCAAATTTGTATCCCAAACAAGAGATTGTGCCTGAGAATATTTTTCAGAAAATTACTGAGAAGAAATCCGGGATATGTCTCATGCCAACTCTTGCAGAATGTGCCATCTTCAACAACAAAATGTTGAATTTAGAAAAGCAAGAGATTGTGAAACTTGAAGCTATCGACAAATTAGAGCATATGGGATCAACAATTATTTTGTCAGATAATTTGAAATCAAAATTGGATTCATTAGAGAAGACTATATCTAAGACAGCGGGTTTTGAAAAGACTCTGAATGTGTGTTTAAATTGCCGAATCATTTTGAGACGGAATTTACATGTAGAAAGAGGTCTGGTAAATGGATCAATGGGTAATGTTGTTGATTTTGAGAAATACAGAAATAGAGATGGAATAGAATTTTTACGAATTAAATTTGATGGCATTGAGGAAGTACAGAAAATTGCTCGTTGTTCTGCTAGGTTTTTGCTTGTTAAAGACTTATATGTTCGCCGTAAACAGTTTCCTGTTTGCTTGGCATATGCGGTGACAATCCATAAATCGCAAGGTTTAAGTGTAGACTGTGCATTGGTGAATATTGGCAGTTCAGTGTTCAAGGAGGGTATGGCATATGTGGCATTGTCGCGAGTTAGAACTTTATCGGGATTGTACTTGATTGACTGTGATGTCACAAACATTTGTGCGGATCTAGATTGTGTTAAGGAATACAATAGGTTAAGAAGAGAGTATGCGCCACATTTGCCTCAATATCCTTTGTTTGAGAAACGTGTGGTAGGCCGGAAACGTAGAAATAGTAGTAATAGTAGGGAGGTTGTTGCAAAAAGACTAAAAGTCAATGAACCGAAAGTTGTTAGCAGAAAGAAAGTGGATTCTGTTGAAGATGTTGTCGGTTTTCAATTTGAAAACAGTTCTGGTGTCAACTGCTATGCAAATGTAGTGGTTAATGTTCTCTTTTCACTAGAGAGTTTAAAAGAACAGATTCTGTTGAATTCTGAACATATTTTATGCTGTTTGTTGAATTCTGTTTTCGAGAAATGTAGCACTGATCGAACAAAAGTAGAAAGTGTGTCTGAAGTTCGTTATCTGTTAGATGAATGTTCAGGTCAAACAGACTTCTCTGAAAATAATCAGCAAGATTGTCAGGAGTTTTTAATGTATATGCTTGATATATTGCAAGTTGAGGGTGTAGATGTAGATCACCTGTTTGGGCTTTCTTATCAATGGCAGCATGAGTGCGAGAACTGTATGGTATCAAGTACTACTAGTGTAGACTCAGAAAGATTTATATATTTAACTTTGCCAGACAGTAAATCAGTCTCCTTTAATAAGCTAGTAAATGCAGCGGATCACAACATGGAGTGTAGCCAATGTAAATGTGATATGATGTCAACATTATTTATACGTAGATATGGCCAGTATGTCATTTTAATGATGCAACGATGTAGGCCTGATGGAACAAAATTGTCAACTTTAATAAAAAATTTTGTGGCTTCTCAGCTGTCAATATCAGGGAGGACTTTTGTTACTGTAGCAATTATCTATCACGATGGTTCATCAACTACATCAGGACATTATACAGCTTACTTAAAGTCTGGAAACGGCTGGTCATTCTGTAATGATTCTGTTGTAACGTTCAAAAAAAAATTGCCGTTTGACCTTAAAAATTCTTACCTGGTGTTTTTAAAACCAAAATTTTAAGTAGAGGGAATGTAAGTCTGCAATGCTGTCTCGATTAAAAATTCAACTATATAAACCTGATGCAAGTAAGTCTGCTTCATAGTAAGCAGTATCAGTGTCATAGGAAAAGGAGAACATGAGTGACAAAGAAGAGTAAGATATTAGTAGTCCAGGATTGTGAAAATAATCTCAAATATTTTATTTTTGAAAGTTGCGAAAATAGAAAATGTCGGGATTTGATTGGAAGAATTACAAGATTTGCGAATCGCGGCAACATGATTTGGCCTAGTGGAAACATGTGATATAATGAGAGAAGTTTTTTTTCTATGTAACATATTTCACGTATCGATGGAGGTTTTCTTTCAGAAAGTGGCGGGCTGAAAATATTTAAAGCACAACAGAGTGGATGCTGTTTATAGAAGATCCTTCGACGTCATTGAAAGTAAGTTAATTTTAAGAAGTTTTGAAATCAGATTTCTTAGGTTGTATGGGTTTTTTAAACACAGTCATTTTGATTGTGTTTTTTTTTCCCCGCTGGTACATGATGAATACCTTCAAGTCACTGATTTAAGTGAAATTTGATACATTCTGAGAACAGCAAAAATAAACCATTTAACATGTATAATTAATGTTATGCTTTTTGTCCTTATGATATACATTTAGAAATGTGTGGTACATATGGGTAAGCTGAGTTCTGTAAATATCAATTTTAATGCTTAGAGTGCTGTACTTCTGGGTAGTGTTTTTTTTTTATAAAAAAAAGAGGCCTCACCTCAAAGAAAGCTCTTGAAAGCACACATCTTATTTGCATCCTAAAACAATCATTTACAATGTTAGACACAATTTTTTTATGGCTTTACATCTTTTTTGCGCTGCTATTGCATCACTATTGTGAGACATTAGCAGTGCAAGAAAAACATCATGTTCCAAAATAGGCCTCAGTTCAGCAACATCAAGATACAGTTTCTTTCGAATATATGTCTTTAGGATTGTGTAGTGAACGTAGAGAAGCAGAGACTTCTGTAAATGTCAAAGTTGTTGAAAAACTGTTTGTTTTTGAACCTTTTCCCTTGTCTTTTCTAATTTTTAAATACATGTTTTAATATTTTTTGAAATGTTTGTTCTTTGTTTTACAGATTGAAAGTATGAAAAAATATTTTAAAAAGGTAACAAGAATTATAAGGTAAATGTTTTCCACTCTTTTTACCCGCAATGCACTGCTGATGATGTCATTGACACTATCTCTCATTTACTCTCTCTAGCTGTCTTTCTTTTTACATTATTCTCTGATTACTTCCCTTATACTAACTCTTCTTTTTTTAAAAAAATATTTTTTTAGTTCGCTTAAAGTTCGCGAACCGGTCAGCGAACTTGAAGCGAACCAAAAGAAATAGAGCTTGCCAGAGTGATAAACATTCTAGCAATTTTGTTTGAAAGGGGAGGTAGTTCTGAAAAGAACTGTTTTTTTTTGTTTTTGGTGTTTTATATTTTTTTTTTTATTTTTTGAACATTTTTTGATTTTTTTGTATTTTTAGAACTGTTTTATGTTTTTTTTGTTTTTTTTATGGAGGGGAGACAACAAAAAACAGGCTTTCAAAACGGCTCAACTGGAGCAAAAAAAAGAAAATTACTTTTTGGGTGCATTAGGGCATTTATGATTTTCATATGCAATGTTCATGAGGTTGACACTCATGTTGCCATATGACAGCATTTGACCACAGTAAACACAAGATAACTTTATGTGCTGGAAGTTAGGTTGGATGTTTGGCACAGTCTCTTGTGCCTCTCTTCCCGTCAAAGACAATGTGGATGTAGATCTTGCCACAGGAGTTGCCGTCGGATTGTCTACAAGATCCCTTAACTCAGCCCGGCTGTAGTTCAAGGGATGCCACCTGCTCATGTGACGATGCATTGTATAGTTCCCCATACTGTACTTCTTTTCTGTGCCTCTCGACAATCTGTGATCACAGATGAGGCAGGTGGCATATTTTGCATTCACTTTCTGTGTTCCAGGAGGGATGGTGAAAAACTGCCATATGAAACTGGATTTTCGTTTGGAAACCCGGGGCAACTCATCAACAAATTGTTGTTCCTCTGTCTCCTCTTCTTCTTCTTCCTCATCTTCCTCCTCTCTGTTAGTCATAATTTGTGTAGGTGGTCCTCTCTTCTTATGAGGAGGTGGAGGTGGTGGTGGGGGTGCACCAGCTGCAGCAAGAATGGAAGCCATTGTGGATCTTCAGATAAATGGTCTTTCTCTCACCAAGATGAAAGTCAGAGTGAGGAAATAAGGAGGGGTTTACATGATTTGGGGAAAACAAAAGTTCTGAGCCAATGAAAAGTGTTATTTTTAGGTCACATGACCTAGTCATACATCATTTGGAAACCAAAAGTGAAATGAACCAATGAGAAGTTTGATAAACAAGTCACATGACCTGTTCCGCTTACGTTACGCGGCGCGCGCCGCGTCCCAGATCGCTTCTGGACCGCGGTCCGGAGCACTTCCGGGAGCGCTAACGCGACGCGTCATTAGACGCATTACGCGATAACGTGATATGTCGCGCTTCCGCGACGCGTCACTGTTCCGCTAACGTAACGTTGACCGGTTCGCGGACTAGATCGCGGCATCAAGATGAGCTAACGGAAAGCTTTCCGGTTCGCGAACTAGAAGCGAAGAAAAAAATATTTTAAGAAAATTATCAATAAATATCTATATATATTTTGGGATTTAAAGAATAATACATTTTACAGCTACAGATGTTAGCTTTTAAAAAACCAATGAAATTCAATGAAAAAACCATAGGTTATAGACCATATATAGTTAGGAATTCGCATTTACAAAACCTTATTTTACTCGCACAAAACCATTGAAATTCCATATATAGTTAGTTGCACTAACTATATATCGCGCACCCGCAATCCACTGCTGATGATGTCACATATTACATCATTCATGACATGGTCAGTGACATCACTGATGACATCACTGATGACATTATCCAGTGACTGTATGTTTCTGTAAAGTTAAAATATGTCTTACATATTGAAGAATGAGTGGATGTATAAGTGTCTGGATAAAGGATTTAGTAGGTGCATGACTGACTGTATGAGAGAGTGATTAAATGTGTCTCACTGAGTGCATTGGTTAGTGACTAAACTGTCTGAATGTGTGCATCAGTATGTCTGTTGTTGTATAAGATGATGCATGTGTTATTCTGTACCTATATGAGTAACTATATGGGTTATTGATTGGTTGCCCAAGTATTTGTATGGGAGAGCGAGTGTGTGTGTGCGGGTGTCTAGGGGGTGTGTGACTCTGTGCATAGATGTGTGAGCAGTGGATTCACTAGATGTATGGGTTCAAAAGTGCATGTGGAAACAGCTGTATGGGCGGTTGACTGTGTGCATGAGTGTATTGGTGAGTGAATGGATATCTCAGTGCTACATGTCAAAGTAAGTATATATGTAAAACACAGTACATGTGAGAGTTGACATATATAAATAACTGTGCATAAGAGCCAGT
>NW_028253630.1:380000-382500 GCF_964263255.1 Lissotriton vulgaris | reverse complement strand
TGTGATGTTTGGACTTCTAGGAAGTATAGGTCCCAGAATGACATCCGTGAGGATTATAGGCCATTCAGACGTGATGATGTTCCTGATTTTATGTTCCTGTACACTATAGTTAGTGATGAGCCGCACAGTATTTTCATCATTCGGGCTTACAGGAATTTTGGGCATTAGAAGTGTTTTGCGCTCAATTGCGCGAGCTTTGCAGAGAGCTTTGTCAAGGATCTGATCAGAATATCCCCTGTGGAGGAAGCGTTGCCTGGACTCATGGAGGCATTTTTCCAAGGAGTCATTTTCACTGCAAATTCTGCAGATACGAATGAACTCCCCATAAGGGACACTGTGAATCGTGTGGGCAGGGTGAGAGCTGTGTGCGTGTAAAATTGAATTGCCTGCTGTGGCCTTCCTGTGTAAGCAGGTTTCAATTCGATTGTCTTTAATGAAAATATTAACATCAAGGAATTCAGCTGAATCAGTCGTGATGCTGGAAGTGAATTTTAGATTAAAGGCATTCCTATTAATCTCTTCAACAAAAATTTCAGCATCCTTCACTGTTCCCTGCCAGATTATACAGACGTCATCTATGAAACGCCAATAATGTTTGATGTTGGGTAGCCAATGGCGGTGTGTGGTATGTAGCTCGCGTTCCTCCCACCAGCCAACATGCAAGCATGAGTAGCTGGGGGAGAAACACGAGCCCATTGCCACACCACGAAGTTGTTCGTAAATCTGACTCTGAAACTTGAAAAAGTTAGTGGTTAAACAGATATTTAACATTTCCATTAACATGGTGTTATGCTCACGAAAACAGATATCTCGTCTGTCCAGGTAGTTTTTACACGCATTCATACCATGTTGGTGGTGTATTGACGTGTAAAGGGATTCAATATCCATGATTAGAAATAGTAAGTTTGCATTCCATTCCACCTTATTGAGTTTGATTAAAAAGTCGGTGGTGTCCTTAACAAAAGATGGAAGACTCTGCATGTAAGGCTGCAAAAAATAATCTATATATTTGGAGATGTTTTCGTTGTTGCTGCCTATGGCAGCAATGATAGGACGACCAGGAATCGGAGTTGTTTGTTTATGAATTTTTGGTAAAAAATATAACACCGGTGTAGTAGGATGTTCTTTCACCAAAAATTTGCACTCTTCCTTTGTGAGCAGGCCTTTCCGCTTCCATGTTTGTATTTGTTTGCGAGTGGATTCATTGCATTTGTTCATCGCAAACTGGGAAGTCGCACGATAACAGGAGGTATCACTAAGGTGTCTCTGGGCTTCAATGATGTAATCCTTAGTTGACCAAAGTACTGTGTTTCCCCCTTTATCAGCATTTTTTATGATAATGTCTTTGTTTTTTTGTAGCTTGCTCACAAGTTTGTGGTACTGTTTGTCGTTGTAATTAGATTGATGTTTCTGACTCAAAACTTTCTTGTTAAGTGCCTTTAATTCAACAATTACTCTATCACTGAACACATCTACTGAATCACGTGGCATGATTGGCAGAAAGGTTGATTTAGGCCGAAAAGGAGTAATAGCTGAACAGCCTGTTTCAATGCTCTGGCTCACTGTAGGAGTAGGTTGTGAGTCATTGTCAAAAGCCAAATCCAGTAAGTTCTGTAATGCGGCTGCATCTTGGACTTGTAATCCTGAAGTCATAGTACTCGCTTCAATACTAGGCTCAGTTTGTTTTCTTTTAGCTTCTAGTTTGAAGAATTTGATTAGTTTAATCTTCCGGATGAATTTGTAAATATCAATCCGGGTCTGATTATATGAAAATCTGTTGGGCGGACAATATGACAAACCCAGAGAGAGCAATTGTTGTTCTTTTAAGGATAAAGGAAAGTCTGTGAGATTGATAACAGTATTCTCAACTGAAGTCGTTATCTTTGCCAGTTCTTTTTTGCTTTTCCGCGTGTGGTACTTGCGTTTGAAGAGGACCCTCCTTGCGTGCCTGCGCTGGCTGTTTGATTGCCTGATTTGTTTTGAGGTTGCCGGGAGCGCAGGGAGTATCGCCGGTCCTCGCTCACAAAATTTAGTTCGTCAATCACAGTGAAGTTCTCACATATAGAAGGACCCTCAGTGGATCTTATTGGTATGCTTCCGTCTTCACTGCCAGATGTGAGCGAGTTCAAGGACAGATTGTCGCTGTTATCAGGTGGAATAATGTTAGTAGAGGTTGATGGTTGGTTAGTTGGTATATTCCCAGCTTTAGCCACTGCTTTACGTTTTAGATTATCATATTTTCTGGAGAATGTAAAAATTCTCCCTGTGGCATAATCATGCTTGTCTCTTGCAAACTTCGTAATTTTGCGTTCAATGATGGTTTCTTCCAACTTTTTTACTCTTTTGTCAATCTCTGCCTTGGTTTTCGTTATCAGGTCTGTTTCCCCCGATGCCTCCAAAAGACCATTCACTCGGTCTATTTCGAGTAACAATTTATTGCGATCAGATTCCGCATATTTAATCAAAATATGTAGCATATTCATTGAACTCTTCAAGTTGT
>NW_028253630.1:367500-375000 GCF_964263255.1 Lissotriton vulgaris | reverse complement strand
TTTAAACCGAAGTCCACATTCACCCCCAAAATGAACCACGATAACATCGATTCTTTTCAAGATCAAATAGGCAATGAGTTACTGGAGCTGAGTAAAAACAACCAGACTAATAGTAAAAAGAAAAAAGTTAAATATAATTTAACGGTGGCTCAAAGAAGAGCTGTACAAGACTTGGCGAAAGATCCCAGTATCCTCATCCGCCCAGCTGACAAAGGGGGAAACATCGTGATTATGCCCAGAGAGATGTATGTGGCAGAAGCCGAACGACAATTACACGATGGACAGACATACAAAAAATCCAATCGAACCGAATACAATAACAGCATCAAAAACATGTGGGACAAATTGAGTGAATGGAAGGATAAAGGGTGGCTTGAATGGGAAGAATATTGTTTCCTTAAAAAGGATCATCCCCTGTTACCCATTCTGTACCTCCTCCCTAAGGTGCACAAATGTACAAAAAATCCCCCTGGAAGACCTATCATCTCTTCCAGGGGATGTGTTTTGGAGAATGTCTCTAAATATATTGACCACTTTCTAAGGGACTTTGTCATGAATCTCCCCACGTATGTGAGAGACACTAAGGATTTTCTTGACAAAACCAACCAAGTGAAGACTAGCAATAATGATTTACTCATAACGATGGATGTAAATGCCCTTTACACCATCATTGAGCATAATCAGGGCTTGGAAGCATGCGCTAGATTCCTAAAACAGAGAGATATAAAATATCTAGGGCACACAACTATGCTCCTAGATATGATAAAACATTGCCTGGAGAACAACTTTTTCTGCTTTAACGACGAGATCTTTCTGCAAACCCATGGTACAGCGATGGGTACTTCTTTTGCGCCGAGCCTGGCGAACCTCTTCATGGGAGCATGGGAGGCTGATATCATGAGTGACACAGAATTGCAAAATGACTTCCAGAAAGTGAAAGTATGGCTTCGATTTATTGACGACATTTTTGTCATTTGGTCGGGTGATAAAGTGGAGGCCATGAATTTCGTCAATAAACTTAACCAGAATAAGTGTAACATCAGACTCACAAGTAATATCAGTGAGCACGAGGTGGAATACCTTGACACCAAAGTCAGTATTGCTGATAACACCATAAGAACTGTACTATTCAGGAAAAGCACGGCAGGGAACTCTCTGCTTCATGCAGAGAGCAACCATCCCGAAAATCTGAAATGGAGTATCCCCTATGGGGAATTCCTCAGAGCCAAAAGAAACTGCAGCACAAACAAAGATTATCTAGCAGAAGAGAAAACCATGACACAGAGATTCCTCCAACGGGGTTATCCTGTGTGGGTGATTAAGAAAGCAAGCAAAAAAGTGGCTGAGATTGAGAGAGAGAGTTTACTTGAGACTAAAATCAATGGAGAGGAAGCAAAGGACAATACCACCAGAGTAATTCTTACATATAATGGGAATTCAAAACAAATTCAAAAGAGTTTAATAAAAAACTGGAACCTTTTAACCTCCGATCCTATAATAGGAGACAGCCTACCCAAACGCCCCAGAATAACATATAAGAGAGGACCTACTCTGAGAGACCTTTTGGTCAAAAACGATGTCAGTAGCATCTCTGTACCCAGAGGCATTGACCTACAGGGCTTTTACCCCTGTGGCCACTGCAAAGCCTGTTCCAATAGCCACATGAGGAAGGAATTTTGGAACCCTAGCATCAACAAGATGCAACAAATCCAACAATTCCTCACATGTACCACTGCTTTTGTGATTTACGCTCTTACTTGTCCGTGCAATCTATTATATATAGGGAGCACGACGCACATGGCGAAAAAGAGAGTATTGGAACACACTAGGGCTATCAGTAATCTCGACCAGCAGTACCCGATAGCACGCCATTTTGAGAGCCATCACTATTCTGACTCCAAAAAACTCAGCTATTTTGTGTTGGAGCAGGTAAATACAGGCCCGAGAGGAGGCAATCGCCTACTGAAGTTAAGACAAAAAGAATCTAAATACATAATTAGTCTCTGTACTCGTTACCCTAAGGGGCACAATATGGATGAGGAATACAATTTACATTTACAGGAATGATTTGTTGTTTGCTAAATGTATAGACCCAGCATAATGTGGACATATACTATAAGTTAACTGCATAATCTGTACTTCACTCTATGTCCTTTACAGTTTTCTCTCCTTTTCCTTATGCTCTCTATTCTTTCTGTCTCTCTACAGATATTTCCATCCTGGGGAGATGTTTGAACAAGAACTACAAGAGTCACCTTGAGCTGCACCATGTAACTCCTCTCATATCCCCTCTTCCTATTTTAATAGTTTTTTTACTTTCTACATAGGTACCTGAGTCTACTTTAGCATGTGTTGTATGGAGTAATACACACAGAGTTAGTACACTTGTACACCTCAACCTTTGGGACCTCACGAGACTTTGGGAGTAATGCAGTGTAAATTCCACTAACCAGGAACAATGCACTAATTTGAAAGTAACGTCTATCTTGAGATGCGTACTTTCCAGGGGCTGGCCTACTCACTAACAAGAGGGAGACTCTAGGGTTGTTAGCCCCCCCCCCCCCCCCCCCACCCGACCCGATATGACATATATACTAGGGTTATTCTGATATTGGAGATGCGTACTTTTGCACAATCGGGTCTGCCCGGACCACCGTGGCATTCCATTACGGGTCCAGTAGGGGAACTTCTTTAATAAATAGACTCTGCGTACTCACCCCGAATGGGTTTTGGCGCACACGCAGCAAGTTAATTCACTGCATACTCCTAAACAGTTTCTGTTTATGTCTCGTTGCCATGACTACACTCCACTATGACGCAGACAGGGAGGAGCCCCGCACTGCTAACAGGGTTATCATTATACCCCAGCAACATGAGATGTCGAGAATATGAGACTGTATGATGTATACACACTATGTCATTTACTTTCCCTTCTATTCTCTTTCGTCCTCTAATTAATTTTACGTAATGCCCGTATTAACGGTAGCAACACATTAAGTTCAATTAATAATAATTTTTGAATAAATTTTGTATAACGTAGTAGGAGAGTGCCATTAACTCACTCCGACTATTGTTGCAATAGGGCTTAATATGTGTTTAGAACCAGCTAAAGATGGCGGACTGTTTTGCACTAAATCATGAGAGTGACCTTATTACCATGAGTCCCTTTTTGATGTTTGATGTGTAACTAACATAAAAAATGCAAATGTACTCAGGACAAGTTGTGTGATCAAGCACTCTGTGGAGTGCGAAACGCGTCACGGAGAGATTTATGAAGTAATAAATCTTTATTCTTGGTAACCCCGGAGCTTGCTGTGTGATCCTTGTCCGAGTGCTCGTGAGGAACGCCGCTACGCTTTGCATATTGAATCCGGCTGCTCCGCCGGTTCGAGCCACACCCACGAAGACGAAGGGTTGCAGCAGGAGCGCTGTCAAAGTTATATATTAACGGAGCAACCTACGCGGTTTCAGGTGGGATCCAGCACCGTAAAACAGAGGAGGAGACCGGTTCCAAAGCAGTTGAGACGCCTGCCAGCGAGGTGATCTTCTTCCGAGGTAAGCGATCTCACTCGCCGAATGCATACGGATAATCAGCTGGAACTCTGAACTGTTGTTCTTTTATCTGTCCCCACAACTGGAGAAAACAACACGGGGGACGGCATATTGGTGAACAACACTCCTGGAACAAGGGTGAACCCTGTAATTACAGGGGGACTATTGATCTAAACAGCGAACTCACTGGGGTTTTCCAAGGGCAAAGTAACATTCTTTTGCCAAGTTACACATTATGGATGAGGAGAATGAGAGGAGAGAGGCAGCACTCTCCCTATTTGCAAGAGCACCCGGGAAGGCAACAACACTCCCAACACCAATCCGGGCTGATAAAAGCATCATGGACAGGCTGAGACGATATGAAAAACTTCATAAATTAGAAGTTTCAAAATGGTGGGAGGCAACATCATTACAGGACTACCTGGATAAGAACATGATACCCAGAGGATTGAGAATCTACCTGATCCCATCATATGACTCCTTGGATCCACAGATGCTGGAAGACTGGTCTGATAACGCCACAAACAGTTCTAGAGTGATGATGCAAATCCTAATCAAATATGCATGGTCTGACAGAACCAAAATTAAGAAGGAGATAGAGGAAATAGCTGAAGAATTAAGCAAACACGAAGAACAAGAGATCATCACTAAGTTTCTTGAAGAAATGAAGAAACGACTCAAAACTCTAGAAGACGACATCAAAAAGAGAAAACAGTACAAACTTCATAGAGACTGTGGGGACTATGAATCGGGGAGGATTCTTACACACAGCAAAAAATATGATCATCTCTATGAATCACACTCACAAAAAGATCAGACCACACCTATCGAGGAGGAAAATGTAACAGAAGATGAAGAAACGGCGGATTCCTTAACGGATATGTCAGAACTAACGGTGAGTTCTGAAAGCATCAAGTCAACAGACGAAACAAGACCAAAGAGGAGTAATTTTTTATTGCAGTACCAGTTCATGAAACAGACCCGGGAAGGAACAAGATCATCAACAAGATTACAAGAAAAAAATCAAGCACAAGCCCAGAACACAAGAGGCAGACCAAGAGGTACCAGGCAAAGAGGAGGAAGAAACGGAAACAGAGGAACAAACAGTACTACAAATCAAAGGCCAGTGGGAATAAGAAGGGCCCAAACAAAGAGGAAATAATGATGGACGACAAACAGGTAAACAAAACCATAATTAACTTATCAGAGCAACAAATAAGTATGAAAGTGAAAAGAATATTAGCTTTGGGTCTATCATTCTGTCCAACAAAAACTATGAACTATGTGGACGACAAGATTGACATCTTTAAATTTTGTAGAAAGTTGAAATTAAAAAAATGGCACAAAATGAAACCGAAAAAAAGCAAAAAACACCAGAAGGATGACCATCAAATGGACGATGAGCATTTGATCATCGGTGATATAGACAACTTAGTGGCCATTGATGAACTTAACACCACTGAGGATGAACTGAACCTTAGTACTGAGGCCAGGAGAATACTGGACGCTCTAGAAATACAGCACAATCAAACCGCCAACACTGACTTTAAACCGAAGTCCACATTCACCCCCAAAATGAACCACGATAACATCGATTCTTTTCAAGATCAAATAGGCAATGAGTTACTGGAGCTGAGTAAAAACAACCAGACTAATAGTAAAAAGAAAAAAGTTAAATATAATTTAACGGTGGCTCAAAGAAGAGCTGTACAAGACTTGGCGAAAGATCCCAGTATCCTCATCCGCCCAGCTGACAAAGGGGGAAACATCGTGATTATGCCCAGAGAGATGTATGTGGCAGAAGCCGAACGACAATTACACGATGGACAGACATACAAAAAATCCAATCGAACCGAATACAATAACAGCATCAAAAACATGTGGGACAAATTGAGTGAATGGAAGGATAAAGGGTGGCTTGAATGGGAAGAATATTGTTTCCTTAAAAAGGATCATCCCCTGTTACCCATTCTGTACCTCCTCCCTAAGGTGCACAAATGTACAAAAAATCCCCCTGGAAGACCTATCATCTCTTCCAGGGGATGTGTTTTGGAGAATGTCTCTAAATATATTGACCACTTTCTAAGGGACTTTGTCATGAATCTCCCCACGTATGTGAGAGACACTAAGGATTTTCTTGACAAAACCAACCAAGTGAAGACTAGCAATAATGATTTACTCATAACGATGGATGTAAATGCCCTTTACACCATCATTGAGCATAATCAGGGCTTGGAAGCATGCGCTAGATTCCTAAAACAGAGAGATATAAAATATCTAGGGCACACAACTATGCTCCTAGATATGATAAAACATTGCCTGGAGAACAACTTTTTCTGCTTTAACGACGAGATCTTTCTGCAAACCCATGGTACAGCGATGGGTACTTCTTTTGCGCCGAGCCTGGCGAACCTCTTCATGGGAGCATGGGAGGCTGATATCATGAGTGACACAGAATTGCAAAATGACTTCCAGAAAGTGAAAGTATGGCTTCGATTTATTGACGACATTTTTGTCATTTGGTCGGGTGATAAAGTGGAGGCCATGAATTTCGTCAATAAACTTAACCAGAATAAGTGTAACATCAGACTCACAAGTAATATCAGTGAGCACGAGGTGGAATACCTTGACACCAAAGTCAGTATTGCTGATAACACCATAAGAACTGTACTATTCAGGAAAAGCACGGCAGGGAACTCTCTGCTTCATGCAGAGAGCAACCATCCCGAAAATCTGAAATGGAGTATCCCCTATGGGGAATTCCTCAGAGCCAAAAGAAACTGCAGCACAAACAAAGATTATCTAGCAGAAGAGAAAACCATGACACAGAGATTCCTCCAACGGGGTTATCCTGTGTGGGTGATTAAGAAAGCAAGCAAAAAAGTGGCTGAGATTGAGAGAGAGAGTTTACTTGAGACTAAAATCAATGGAGAGGAAGCAAAGGACAATACCACCAGAGTAATTCTTACATATAATGGGAATTCAAAACAAATTCAAAAGAGTTTAATAAAAAACTGGAACCTTTTAA
Source organism: Lissotriton vulgaris (assembly GCF_964263255.1). Lineage (NCBI taxonomy): Eukaryota > Metazoa > Chordata > Amphibia > Caudata > Salamandridae > Lissotriton > Lissotriton vulgaris. Next base: position 368,420 of record NW_028253630.1, on the reverse strand, counting down.
CCTCCGATCCTATAATAGGAGACAGCCTACCCAAACGCCCCAGAATAACATATAAGAGAGGACCTACTCTGAGAGACCTTTTGGTCAAAAACGATGTCAGTAGCATCTCTGTACCCAGAGGCATTGACCTACAGGGCTTTTACCCCTGTGGCCACTGCAAAGCCTGTTCCAATAGCCACATGAGGAAGGAATTTTGGAACCCTAGCATCAACAAGATGCAACAAATCCAACAATTCCTCACATGTACCACTGCTTTTGTGATTTACGCTCTTACTTGTCCGTGCAATCTATTATATATAGGGAGCACGACGCACATGGCGAAAAAGAGAGTATTGGAACACACTAGGGCTATCAGTAATCTCGACCAGCAGTACCCGATAGCACGCCATTTTGAGAGCCATCACTATTCTGACTCCAAAAAACTCAGCTATTTTGTGTTGGAGCAGGTAAATACAGGCCCGAGAGGAGGCAATCGCCTACTGAAGTTAAGACAAAAAGAATCTAAATACATAATTAGTCTCTGTACTCGTTACCCTAAGGGGCACAATATGGATGAGGAATACAATTTACATTTACAGGAATGATTTGTTGTTTGCTAAATGTATAGACCCAGCATAATGTGGACATATACTATAAGTTAACTGCATAATCTGTACTTCACTCTATGTCCTTTACAGTTTTCTCTCCTTTTCCTTATGCTCTCTATTCTTTCTGTCTCTCTACAGATATTTCCATCCTGGGGAGATGTTTGAACAAGAACTACAAGAGTCACCTTGAGCTGCACCATGTAACTCCTCTCATATCCCCTCTTCCTATTTTAATAGTTTTTTTACTTTCTACATAGGTACCTGAGTCTACTTTAGCATGTGTTGTATGGAGTAATACACACAGAGTTAGTACACTTGTACACCTCAACCTTT